>NW_009612325.1:3682-14409 GCF_000690535.1 Cariama cristata
TTTAGTAGAGATTTTGCCAGTAGTTTGAACAGGAATAGCTTTGGGTCCACTACTGGAGAATCAGTTGGAGATTTTTATTTTCCTGAAAGCTGATTTATGTGTTTTTTGAAACCAGGTTGTCTGTAGTATAATTGACTACTCAACTTTGTTCTCCTTCTTCTGGGATCAAACCTGCCTAGCCTTACTACTGAATTGTTGATTAATTCCCCTGCCCCTGCAGAAGAAGTACTATCGAGAGAAGCTGTGGAAAAACACTTATTACTTTGCTTAAAACTGCTCCTTGTTGTCTTGGTAACAATAAATTTATGGGGTGACTTGAGCAGCTGCTGCATGAACAGAAGGTACAAACTGCTGAACAGAATTCAAAAGCATGAAAAGATCAAGAAGCCTCCAAAAAAGCGTGTTTTCTTTTGGATGTTCTTAACTCCTTGTTACTCTCCTTGATCCTTGAGGTGGTTAAAAAAAAAAAAAGGAAGCTCAGGTCCTGTAGTGGTATTTATCACTTAAAAACTAAACTGAAGCAGAACATGAAAAATAGTTCTTAAGTGTGATTTTTCTCTAAATGTGGAAAAAAATCTGTATATGCCCTTTTAATCCTTGCAGATTTACAATTATGTTAACCTTTTATTCAATTGTTTATTACGGAAGCAAACCTCTAATTTGTTTTGAATTCCTCCTAGGTTTCTGTACCAGGTTAGCATCAGTGTTTGACGTTGCCTTCCGTTAGCAGGACCTGCGCGGCAGCCCCCGGCCCCCGGCAGCCAGCGTCCCGCTCTGGGACGTGGCCGTTGCTCAGCTTTGAAAGCAGCAGAGTTTGAGTAACTCGGGTCGCATCCCGGTTTGCCGGGATGTGTGGAATCTCCCGTCTGGTCTGTGCCGGCAGCACTAATTCCAAACAATGCATTCTGTATCAGAGTTTACAATCGATGAAAAAGACAAAAATAGTTCTCAAATGCCAACAACCGCTGGATTGTGTATGAGTACTTCCAGCTCTGGTAGATTTATGTGGTTATTTAACATTCAGAATGCTTTGCTGTTTACTCCCAAGCTTCACCTGCCTCTTTTTAAATTCAGCCTCAGCTAACCTTTCTTCTTTAACACACCTGGTCAAAATATGTGGTTCTCTTAGCCTGTGGTCACCTTCTCTGCCATCTCCAGTGGGGACGTGGTTCCGGATGGGGAGAGCTGAAGGCGAGGGAGGTTTATACCCTGCGTGGGTGTTCAGGTCGTTGCGTTTTTTGAGGAGATGGGAAGATCTTTGGGCAGCTTTCTGGCTGTTTGGACCAGGAGCAGCACTACTTGTATTAGCAGCGATCTCTAGAAGCCTGTAGTGATACGGGTCAGATTCACAAGGAGTGTAACTTGACTTCTTTTGAGTATATAGGAAAGTGGTGAGTGCTGTGACCTCCGGGAGTTGCTGGACAGAAGCAGGGAATGCTCTCTGTGCAGCCTTGCTGGATGCGTATCTGTTCCTTGGCCAAAGAGGATGGTGATTTTTGTGGGTGCTTGGGACCCGACCCTCCGATGCGTGGTGTGGGGCTGATGCAGCAGTTGACCTCACTCTGGGTTCCTCAGCTTTATTACGGGATGACAGGAGGATTTTCGTAGCCTGAAGTGCAGGCACAGCACTTGGAGGACTTTGTCCCGACGGTACCAAACTGCGGTTCTTTTCATCCAGCTCAGCTTTTGCTGCCTTCTCGTTGGGTGGAGCCGGGCAGGGATGGCTGTGTGGATTAAGGGGTTGTCTGTGGCCAGTTTCAGTGACTTACCTAATTCGAGTCGAAATGATGAAAGACTCAGGTAATTATACTTAGTGTATAAATGCTTTTTGTGGCCTTGAGCCACAATAAAAGCCTAGCGCTTTTACTCTTGAAAGTAATTCTTAGTCCGTAGAGTTGAGCTGTGGTTTTTGACCTTTCCTTTTCCTTAAGGTCGGCTGTATACATTCGGATTACTCCAGGTAGCACTTTATACTGTGATACAGCAACTAGTCGTGGGTACCACCTCGGCGGGCTGTACTTTGCCTGTGTGCTCGTCACGCAGTAACTGAGAACCGAGATACCGGATTTTGAATCTGTCAGATCGTTTTAGCCACGCTGGTGACTTGTACATTGAATTTCAGTGTTCGAGTTTTATTTGTCCTTCTGTTGTTTTCTCCTTTCATGAAGAAACCACTGGCCTGCCCCATCACACCCTTGCTTCCTTGGAAATACCTATCTTAATTATTTAAAGGAAATATTTAGAGTACTTAAACTGCGTCTGTTGCTCTCCCAGTTCTTTTAGCCCAGGGTTGGGATGTGCAGCAAGACGGCTCCCTGGCTGAACTTCCAGTTCGGCTGCGGTTTTTCATGGGGCAAAGAGGTTGCTGGTAGTTGGTCATCAGATTTCCCTTCCCACTTTTAAAAAGTACATCCTTGGTCTTTGAGCCGCTGTGTGCATTAGCTTTTTCTTCCAGAAAGCAATTTATGAAACGACTTGGATATAGTGCCAAAAAATCCCATTGGGCAATAACATTGCTTCAAATCCTATATTAGTGTTGCCAAATTTATTTTATTTATTGCAGTGGAGCAAATCTTTGTATAATCGTTAAGTTGTTTGCATAGAATTTATTTTTAACCCACACAGCAGTGGTCTGTGTAAAACCATGAGGAGTCAGGCCATTGTAACTATAAATGTCCGTCTGTACGTCAGTTTTGTAAGACCTGATTTCTTTGTAAGGCTGGTGATTTCTTGAAGCTGTGACGTGGTAATTTTATAGTTGGTGAGCTTTACATACAGCGACAAAAAGACTAAAGACCCAGTTCTGAGGCAGGGGGTGGGGATTCTCTCAGCTGTAGACAAAAGAGAATCCTTAAAGTGGATGCAGTCTTAAGAAAAAAAAAGAAAAAAGAATTAAAAACGTATCCACCTGGACAGGAGAGGGAAGCGGTTGTTTTGCAGCGTTGCATTGCCAAGAAGGCTTGCCTCTCCACGGGCTTCTCCCTTGAACGTTAAGGTCTGGCTGTATATTTCTATGAAGTTTGGTTTTAAAAGGGTTATCGCTGGGACTTTTGTTGTGCTCTGCAGGCATGGTGCTCTAAATTTCCTTCTTGATTTCTTACCTGTGCTTAGAGTTAAAAAAAAAAAAAAAAATACTTCCCTATTCAAACTTTTTGCTTCTCGTCTTTTGCTTTTGCTGGTGCCTGGATTCATGTGATTCTGTTTACCTTCTCATTTGTGCTTCGTGTACTTGTTCACTTTGCCAGTTCTTTGGGTTACTGGTTCTACTAAATCAAGTGTCCAGATAGTCAAGGCAGGGAGATTTGCAGCCTTGAGAAAATAATAACAAAAAAGACCAAACACCTAATCTGAAAAGAATGCTTACGGCAAAAGTTACTAGTGTAGTAAACTACTCCTGGTAGCAAAGTCAGGGCAGGAGTGTAGGCTGTACTCTGGCGTGTGTGTATTTCCAGGTTTTTCCGCTCTCTTCCGAAGCGCTACCATTTCCTAGCCATTATTCTTTTTCTATCTTCACCTCCCTGCAACCATTCTAAATTACTCCCTCTAATCCGCTGGCATTAATTGCACAATCTGAGATGAGGTAGGTGTGTCGCTGGCAACTATCTAAGGAAAACAGACTCAGTTGCATAGGCATCTCTTACTTTTGTAAACACCAAATGACGTCTGAGGACTGGTATTACAGCTGCAGTCGTGATAGAGGTAATATCCAGAAACTCAAGATGGCAGAAAAAATTATGAAATACTCTTTCAGTCTTATTTTGTAATCGTATACCAGGGACTGTTCCCCACAGTCTGTTTCTTAACACTTGAAGCGTGCTTTACTGAAAAGGACCTAGTCGTGAATTCTGAGCGTAGCTATATGTTACAGCGCGGTTGGGCAAAACTGTGTGTTTAGAAAATGAAAACAGTTACCTTTTCTGAAATAAATAACAAACATTGTTCTTTGCCTTCCAGTTTGCAGAAGCATGGACATTCGCAACAATCTGACCCGGCTGAACATGCTCGAGAACTGCACTGTGATTGAGGGCCACTTGCAAATATTGCTGATGTTTAAAACCAAGCCTGAAGATTTCCGTGAGCTCAGCTTTCCTAAACTGACGATGATTACAGACTACTTGCTTCTTTTTCGTGTGTATGGCCTGGAGAGTTTAAAGGGACTTTTTCCCAACCTGACTGTGATTCGAGGGACTCATCTGTTTTTTAACTACGCGCTAGTCATTTTTGAGATGGTTCACCTGAAGGAGATCGGCCTCTATAACCTGATGAACATTACTCGAGGCGCTGTGCGAATTGAGAAGAACAATGAATTATGTTACTTGTCCACAATCGACTGGTCAAGGATTTTGGATTCTGTAGAAGATAATTACATCGTGGCCAACAAGGATGACAAAGAAGAGTGTGGAGATGTGTGTCCAGGAACTGTGAAAGGGAAGAGCAACTGTCCACCTACTGTGATAAATGGCATTTTCATCGAACGCTGCTGGACCCACGATCGCTGTCAGAGGGGTGAGTCTGCAGTGATGTCTGTCAACTCTGGTTTTGCTGTCAGTTTTTAACCGATTGGAAGGCTAATAGGTACCTATTAATTACTGCCTTTAAGCACAGGTTTCCTAAAAGCAAGGCTTAAAATGGACGTTAGGCGAGTGAAGAGAGGACATTTGGGATGGGGCTGTTTTAGCAGTTCTTTCACCTGTGTGAATCACGTATCCAAAAATGTCGTGTTTGGTTTCTTTGGAAAGTTAGGGACTGCCTAGACCTCGCAACTCTAAAGGACTGTGAGTGTAACTAGTATCTTGTTTAGTATTTAGAGTGGTATTGGTATCGCTGGTGGGGCTTGGGTAGGGGACTGAAAGTCCAGATTGACTGAAGGGCTGCAGCAGGCGGAAGCAGAACGGTGGGGAAAAGTCTTTATGGAATAAATCCAACTCTAGAAAGGTGCAGTTACATTTTTACTGAAACCTTCCTGCCATACAAAGTTGTAGGGTATGTGGATGAGTGAGCAACGTTTGCACAGAGTAAGAAGCTGGAAGCCAAGTCAGACCTGAAGGGAAAAGGAGGAGGAGGAGGAGAGAGGACCTGGACGGCGGTTGCCCATAGCAGGGCTCCTGGGGAAGGTGAAACAACTGGGCTTTGAGCCTGGGGTTTTGGTTCAGGGGAGAAGGTATGTTCAGAAAGTTAGCTGTTCCTGCAGCCCCTGAACTCCAGGTCGCTTCTCATTTCATGCAGATTTGTGTTTTCCAAACTTGGAACTGAGCTTAAGTTTAGTTTTAATTATATATTTACCTTGATTTACAGGGAGCAGAGTGAATTGAGGTAAAACTGAGACGTTCAGAGTTTTCTGTCTTTCTGGAGGTAGCGCATCCAAATGAAGCAGCGTGTCCTAAGACGAAATTAGGAAACTTGCGGGCTGGAGAGAGTTTCTAGCCAAGCTTTAAAGGGCAAATCTGAGTGTTAAGTGCCAAATTTGAGAAGGAATTGCTAACAGTGTGCATAAACTAATGAAATTAATGTGGTTTCCCCTCTGCTACTCCTCACCCCAAAATCATCTAGCTTCCTTTTAAAGAAAGTGGTTATTTTTTGCCACCAGAATAACAGGGTATGAGCAAGAAGATGCAAGCGTGTATGTGTGTTCCTTTTTTTAAAATAAAAAATAAAGTTATAAAGCATTTTAGTTTATAAACTCTTTTGGTATACAGCTATTATCAGCACTGAAACCTGATTTATTACGTATTCATGTTTTATGTTTTCTGCTATTTCATAAGGTTAAAGATCTAACTGAAATTTCTTCAGTGGCTAGACCACTCGTAATGTTCCTCATTCTTGTGAATTTTCTGGGGCTGTGCTACAGCAGACTGGAATGTATGGTTTGTCTCCTTATATGACTGCCTGTTTCCATGAAACCTGTAGGAATGTAATCTTTTACCATTCGGGCAGAAATCTCAGCTCCTGAGCCTCTCGTACAAATTCAGCTGAATTTGTTGGAGGATGCCTGTACAGTATCAGACGTTATCTTAGCTTTGTTACCCAAGGAAGCCAAGCTAGTAAGTCTATTTGACTTGAATTTAAAATTGAAATTTGAATTTGAAAATTGTTTCAGAAATAATTATATAGAGGTGTTCCCATTTGTTTTTCTGTGTTCCTTGGGGGAGATTTAGAGAAGCGATGCTCTTAAATATTTTGGCTGTAACTGGTATTTGTTTTCAAAACCACTTAACAAGCCACGCTTATCTTTGTTTTGAATGCTAAGATTTGTGCTTTTATTCAGTGGTAACTGTATTGTATTGTGCCTTGTGACACCTGCCTGTATGCTTCTGAAGTTATTTTAACAGCTTGAGTAGTCTTTTAGCCTTTTTTTGGGTAGCCTTTAGACTTTGAACACACAGGCACGCTAGTAACTCTGGTGGAGATGAAGTGCCATTTCTTTAGTGAACCTGTTGGTGGAATCGCTGTGTTCCCTGTCCTCGTGCCAGCCATCGTGTATCCTTCGCGTGTGTGATTGTCTTGTCAAGATTTGTAAGACCTCGCCTGAATTGTACTGTGGCTTTCCTTGGCCTGAAGAGCCTCATAGCAACTCCCGGTACCGAGGGTATTATGTTATGAAGTCTTTCCCTCTGCATTTTTGTAGCTCATCTGGGAATCTTCGGCAGCCAGTGCTGTGCTGAAGTCTCCCGTCTCTCTGGTTGTAAGAGTAGTCCCCTCTCTTGTTTTTGCTCTTTGTCTTTTAAGCGATGCTGGAGTGAAATGTAGCAGTTTCGGTATAACTTTCTGGAGGGAGGTTTGGTTTTGTGTGATGTTTGCTCTAACGCAGGTTATTTGTATCCCTAGTTCGCTTTATAAAACTTGGTGTAGGACCCCCTGTTTGCTGGGTTTTGTTCTGCATCTCTGGATGAGAAGGTGTTGCCGTCTAAACTGATGGCACTGCTGAGTAGCACGGCTGCCCTAGGACTGCAGGCCAGGATATTTTGTTTGCTGTTTTGTCTGCTGGAAAAAAATCCTTAAAGAATATGTAAATATTGCTTGTTTTGATGTTACAGAGTGTGTGTCAGTTGACAGAGAGGAGTCGCAAGCTGGCAAGCTTTTCCAGCCTGCTAGGCTTTGAGTCTTGCTGGAGAAAATTAGGAGATGGGCAAGGAATTTGAGAGAGCAGACGTGGGAAGGCTGGAAGATGTCGCAGAAGGGTCTTGTGTGAGTGGGAAGGGTCCTGGGTGTCCCCCATCTCATCCACGCCAGTCCCTGACCTTCCCCTACCTCCTCTCTGGTGGCTTCCTTCGCCTTATCCCTGCCACATTTCATACTGATCATGCGTCTTTGATAGGTCTTTATTTTAATCGGCACAGATATCCCAGTTAACTCCACAACTAACTTTCAGTTGTAGCATATAATTACCTCTGAGGCACACATCCAAGTCTCTGAATCATCCTTGCAGCTATAACTCCAGCCCAGAAATTTTTTCAGTTGGTGATAACGTGTTCAAGACAACAAAGTAAAGGATCTTCTTACGGACGTTAGAGCTAAGGTTGTGGATGAAACCAGTTGGGGGGAATGGAAATGATTTGTGGGCAGCTGCACGCTTTGAAAAAAACAGTTGCGATATTGAGGAATCTGTGTCTGAGTGCGAAGATGTGTAGGTGGAACTCCCATGGATTGAGACGGGTTGGGATGTGTTTCCTGAATGTCGTCTTTTCTTTTTTCTAAATTACTTGTGTTGGTGTGAAAAGCAAGTTGGTTCAATTAAGGCCAACTCGTTATATTTTGGGTAGGAAGGGAGGGAAATATGTAGTCTGTTTGGAATTTGGGTCTAGCCTTATGCTGTTTGTGGCAGCCAAGTGCTGTTCCTGTTCTGGAGGTTTTGTACCTTTTCAGCCCACATTTTTATAAGGTCTTCTTTTTTACATACATACTTATTTTTATTGCCGTAAAAACATAGCTCTTGGTTCGGTGCAGCATGTTCATGCAGAGTGTCTTTGCTGAAGAATGCAGACAACAAAAATGCTGGAAATGCCACGTCCTAGACCTCAGTCTAGATCTGCCAAACATGATTTTCATATTTTGCATTTTTTTTCCACTTTTTTTTTTTTTTTTAAATGTAATAAAAACGCTGTCTGTCTGTCACTCCACTTGCGGAAGGAACAATTCCCTCTGAAATAGGATTTCCTGCCAATCCTCTGTGCAGTCAGGCTTCTCTGTCCATACGTAATTTGAAGCAGTCTGATGATTTTGACAGTCTAATTATAAAGGCGAGTTCAGCCTTTTACTGGCATATTGGGTCATCTGGAGGTGCAGTAAGGTAATGGGAAGGAAAAGTGGAATGGCCAAATAAAAATGACCAGGAAAACGACCTGCAGTATTAGACAGCCCCTTGGTGAATATTGAAGGTCCACATTCCTGGAGTATAAGGATGGGTGTCTGAAACATGGGCTTCGTTCCTTAGAGGATATGATGAAATTCAAGTTCTCCTTTTCATCCTGAATGAAACCTTTGTAGGAGTCTCTTCTTCATCTTGGGACTTCACGCTACTAGGAAATTTGAGTTAAGAGCGTGGGCCATTTCAGGTTGGTCGGTAGACTCTTCTTCAATCGATTGTCTTGCTTTATGCGGTAAAACCAAAAGTTGTGTGTCTCAATTAGTGCAGTCTAGAAGTTGTTGCAAGATGCTAACCTCGTGAAAAGAATGTGGAAGGTATATGAAAGCATTTTGGACCAATTGAAGAGGATGGTAAAACAGAGCTGATAGAAGAGATGACAGTCTGGAGTAATTGACGTGTAAAGGAGCTGCTGAAGGAAGGTATTGTATGAAAATAATAATATTTATCCAGTTTTTTTTGTGATGTTGGTGAAGCAGGTCTGAAGATTAGGGATACAGCGGAATCTCTCTAACTTTCCTGTGATTTATCCAGGGAAAATTCGGGGACAGGTAAGGAACTGAGGAGTAGCTTTAGTAGCTTGCTTTGTTTCCTAGTACAAGCAACACAACAAAGCACTCGGAAAAACATTGCTCAGCCTGAAATGTCTTTCAACTGCTGTGAAATAGCACCGAGTGCTTTTACAGAGACCGGTGCCAGAAGAAATTCTGCAACTATGAACATCTTCAAGGCAGGTTTGAATAACAAAGTTCAGAGGTGTGTGTGGGAAAGCTTTTGTGATGTTTACTTAGGTAGAATTATTACTTAGCAACAGTTTCCTGTAATTTTTATGTGCTGGGAATTTCTGTAACCATAAGCTTAGTTTTATTACTTTTGTATGGGAAAGGGGTCTCGAAGCACTGAGCAGACTTAGCCAACCTCAAGGGCGAGATATTTTTAAAGCTTCAAACACAAAAGAAGTCTTCCCAGTTGCTACCACGTGAAGTGGAAGTGCTCCTTTTATTTGGAGATCTGATAAGAAGTGCCTTTTTTTTCCCCCCCTAGCTCTGACAAATGCCAGATGGAAGTTGACACCCGATAATCTCACTGGGGCGTCTGTTCTGAACCTTGCCAAGCGACAGCTTTATTGAGTGCATGTAGTGCTTGTGGTTGGGGCTATTGTGATGCTTGCAAATGGCTAGACGTCCTAAACTAATTCACTTTAGCGTATTAAGGGTAGTTAAGAGATTTATGGTGCTTGGTGGTGTGATGCAGGCCCAGAATTGGGGAGAAAAGGGGTGGAAACAATCACTTCACACAAATGGCAATTTAAGAGTATACCACTTAGTTTAAAAACACCAAACAAAGGTTGGGACTGTGGAGAAGCATCTAGTTGGGCTTTTCTCCACCGACCTGGGGTGACACCAGACGGTAGGATTTCAATACTTACAGTTTTAACCTGCTGAGAAATCCCCATGCATGCAGCTCCCGTGGTCTCACCACTTTTCTCTTCCTTTGGCTCCTCCACTGCTGCACCTTTACTTAAACGCGGGGAGGGTTGAAGGCTTTCTTCCCCCGCCCCAATTCCCGACCAGCACTTCAGACAGAAGCCGCTGTCTGATCCGTTCCCTCTTTAGAGCAGTCGAACACGCACTAATTCCTAGCTCATCCAACAGCTAATAAGCAGTAAATACAGAGCATGCTCCCCAAAGTTAACATACCTTAATTTCTGTACAGACGTCTTGTCAAGGCAAAGATTTTTTGATTAGTTAAAAAGGGGAATGAGGTTTTTTGCTGCTGATATGGTGAAAATCAGAGAGGTTTTCATCTTGTTTGGTCTGAGTTGCCATTTTAACTCTTTCATCCTTAGCCCCTTCCCCAAAACACTTGTTATTTAAGTCGGTGTCTGGGCTGTTGAGGAGGCCGAGAGGAGTTCAACACTTCACATGCAGTGGTTCGGCACTAACGTTACTGGAAAACGTTTTAAGGTCTCTGTTCGATCTTCAGCGGTGACGTCAACTGCTGGTGCTTGCCCAGGGTGGCGTGCCAAGGGTACTTCAGGTAGGACACTTACTTTTCCCACTTCAAGAACAGTTCTAAATTACCTTATTTGCTTAAACAAGGGAACGTGCACTACCCCTTGTTAGATTAAAATATAGAAGACTGACTACACTTGGCAGACACATTGGTTGGAGAATGCTGTTGTCTGGGCATGGATGTAGAAGTGGGAAGTCACGGAATGTAAAAATATATAAAATAATAATACTGAGCAATAGAGTTAACCTGTGTTAGTAATGCATGAACGGGAGAGCTGCACATGGTTCACCTGGCGTGATGTGCTTGCTTGGGGAGGAGAAGACTTGTTTCATTCAGAGGAAATCCTGCT
>NW_009612325.1:14440-26817 GCF_000690535.1 Cariama cristata
TGGTGGGGTGCTTTGGTACCATAGTGACCAGCTTATATATCCCGTATGTTTTCCTCCCTTCACCCCTCCTTCGTAAAGGCAGAACAATGATTCTGTATTTTAAGTCTTAAAAATTTTAATTAATTGTAAAGGTGTTCTCAATCAAATGCAATTCTGATGCCCATTCCTGGGGGCAAACAGAGCAAAATAAGTTTAAGCTGTGTGTGGTGGTATGGCATTCTTTCATTTTATGTTGGAGGAACTGGAGATCTTTGTTGTAGAAGGCTTGGAAGGGATTCTGAACCGTTGACTCCATACAAAGAAGTATATTCAGTGCGTGTGAGAAGACCAACTGAAATATGTCACTTGGCAAAGTTCTCTGAAACATCTTTCTCTATCAGGAATTGGATTTGACAGAGATTGCCTCTGTAAATAAATTTTGTGTTTTAAAAAAAACAAACCACCACATCACAAAACAAAACAAAACACAAAAAAGGTCAAAAAACCCCAGGTGTGACCAGTGCAAAGATTGTTTCTAACTGAAAGGTTGAGCATTTCAGGACCTTTTGATTAATTATAGAGCTGATGAACAACCAACTGTGTCCTGGAGGAAGCCACACTCACCCTTCTCTCGGCTTGTGACAATAGCTGGTTAAAAGTTCAATGATCACGCTTCCCAATTATATCCTATAATTGTGTGCAAGTTCCTATTGGAGGCATGTGAATGAACTTGCTGGGCTGTTTATGCTTCTTAATTAGGGCTGTTGGTTAGCTGAAAGGAAAAAAAAAAAAAAGAAACAACCCAAGTTGGGTAGGGGGAGGTTGTGGGGGTACGGGCTGGGCTGGTACGTGCCCGAAGTTATTTTGGTTGCTGCTTTGATCCAAAGTTTGCGGCTGGCATTGTGTAAGTGTGCAAACCATTGCACTGCGGCTTCGTCGCTGAAATACTGTAAATTACAACTGTGTGCGTTCATCGTCTTTATCGAGATTTTTTTAGATGCGGGTAGCGGGGGGGCATTGCGCTGGCTGGGCTGATGCTGTTTGAGAGTCCTCAGCGTTTTGGCTTGTGACATTTAAAACAAACAGAGAATTAACTTTGGCTCTGCGTAGTGCCTCGGTGTTGGCTAAGCGAGTATAATGTTTTCATTTGAGTCTGGCTTCCTTGTGAAGCTGTATTTAAATGAACTGAAAAAACAGGGCAGGACGCTCGGCACCTGTTCGTGTCCAAAAAGTTTTGTAATGTGGAATTTCCTTCTCCCTTCTTCGAAATAGGGTCAGAATTGCTGTCAAGGAGAAGGATGCAGGCAGGGCAAGAGGATGCTCTGTGCTAACAAGGAGCTTCTAGCTCAGTACCCTCCGTGTGAGTTCCTTCATTTGAGAATGAATTTGAGAATATTTTCTTACTTACCTGACCAGAGGCTGCTTCCTGGGCACCTTGAGAGGTTGGAGTCTCTGAGGAGGAAGATTTTTTTTGAAGGAAATCCCACAAAAGAGTTGGAAAGAAAGTCCAGTTAGAATAGCGTTCAGCAGAATGCTGGGATTAATTTTCTTCTACATATTTTTAAAGAACTCCATGTGTATGTGGTTTCGCTGACATCACTTCAGTGCACTCCAGAAAAATAAATGTGATTTTAATCTCGTGCATCAGGTTAGAGGTGGCCTTTTTCAAGGGTATCAAGAAATAACTGCTCTATTATCAGGCAGTTTCAGCTTTTGCAGACATCGCCTCCCACACTGTAGTCACCGAAGCACTGGCAGGTGCCGGACAGTTGAGCTGTTGAGTCCTATGACCCTTGCTCCTATCCAGCCATAATGAGGGTGACAGCTATTGAGCAAGATTGGTCCAGTGAAGACTGTAAAATTTGCAAGGTCTTTTCAGTTGGGGAAGAAGCATTTCATTAATCTGTTCGTAGAACTATTCCAGTCTTCTATTTGAAGGCTTCTGGAGATGTACGCATCTTATTGCTGGTCACCTGGGGCTCCTACAGAATTGCTGCTGCTCGTACGTGGCCACGCTGGAATTTCAGCGCCCTGACACGATGAGCTGAGCCTGAGCTCAAGTTGCAGGGAAAGACTAATGTTTGTTAAGTCAATGCACAGGGTTGAGGCAACTTAGGTAGGAAGCTTGTCAGAGCCCGGAGAAAATATCTGCAGACTGGGAAGCATCTAAGGTTACTGGCTTTCTGGTTCTTCGTGTTCCTCTCAGGCTGCTTTAGCCTGACCCCTACGCATCATTCCACATTTAGTGTTTTTTAGAGAGTGAATTGTCTGGGGCAGGGAGGAAGGAGGTTGGTCTCAATTGATTCATCAAAATAAAGCCTGCTGGAATATAGGATTATAAGGAAGGGAATGTTTATAGGGCAAGGGAACAGGCATGGCTTGGAGTTGTGTAGCCATAATTTTCAACTCAATTTTTGATATTTTCTCTGGTTTTGTAGCTGTGGGGGGTTTAATTATATTAACAGCGGACAGCACTATTGCAATGTGAGGTTTTGATACCTGTGGGCAGGGGCAGCAGTCACAGCGAAGGAGCCACGCGTACGATGAGGGAGAGGTTGGGCTCTCCGCAGTGTTTCGGAGACGCAGGAGCAGATGCACCTTTCCTGCCAAGAGGAAAGAGTTCAGTGCTGGGATGTAATGTGCTTATTTGGTGTCTGTGGGAGAGCTGCTGAACCCCGCAGCTTCGCTTTTGATAATGTGAGAGAGATGCCGTTAGCTTCCAAGTTGTTTGTTCTGAAATACCTGAAAATAGCAACTGAGATTTTTACGAAGCAACCTGCAGCAAAAAAGTCAAGTTCCAGCTATTGCACTGAACTGAGCACCTGGAAATCCCTCACGCAGAAACTTCAGACAAATTCTGTCATATCGGCAACTTTTTACGATTGAGAAGGTGCGTAAAGGATGCTTGCACTTGAAGGTGGGCTTGAACCCTGCTGCACTGTTAAAGATATGACTAGAAAATCTTAGGAATGATGCAGGAAGCTTTGCCAGCGTGTTGGGTTTCCTAGGAGTAAGGCATGCACAATTCCGCAGACATCGTGGGATAACGAAGCATTTTTCTGTTGGGGTTTTAAACTTCATTAGGAATCTGTGTTGCATTACGACACTGCAAGGATTTTAGTACTTCATGAGCAATGAGAGCATTCATTAAAATGTGAGTATCAGCCCAGTGTTTTTCTTTTCTGCAAAAACAAACCAATTATATTCTATGAGTAGTGAAAGCATAACAGCAATGATTTAACAAAACGAATAGGACTTGTTTTTTCTGGTCTTCAGTCTTTTCTGAACGTCATCTTTCTGAAGTAGGGCTGATCGCACTGGATGTGTTTACGCAGCTTCGGTTTGGGATGAATGAGTCCAAGAGTTCCCTTGTAAGTACCCCTCAAAAGCTCCTAAAAGCCAGAGAGGAAATGGAGCTCCTCCGTGTAATGTCTGACTGTCGGAAAGTCTCGCCCAGTGGAGCCTTAACACAGCTTAAAGGAATAAGGCTTTTGTTTTAAAACTGTATTTGAAGCAAAGCCTTTAAAGCTCAATAAACTGTTTCTCTGTTCATTCAGTTCTGTGGATTTTAGGCTCGGGGAATCTGCACGCTCTGTGTGTCTGGCCGAAGGGAAAGCGTAACGTGCAGTAGCCGTCCTACCTGGAGACTTAATGAAAAAACCTTTCTGTGGAAACTGGTACTTTATCTGAAACAACTCCTCACCTCATCGGCAGGTTTCTACAGTTATTGTTAATTATTATTATTATTAAATTAGCAAAAGAAATGTCATGTCTAGATTACCTTTTCCTTAGGCTTCTCTTCCGCCCTCCAATAACCTTATCTCCAGGGCTGCTTAAATAATTTGTATAGTGTTTGGCTGCTCTTTTAGTGCTTCGATATCGAGTTTCTAGTCCACAGAACTAGTCTACAAGTCTATTAGGACTAGGTATCTGCATCACGTGTCAGTTTTTGTTCTGGGAAATATAAAATGTTCTCCTTTGAGCCTGTACAGTGTGTGAATTTGGTGGGTGTGATAAGAAAAACGTCCTCGTGTTTTGCATGGCCCTGTTGGCGAAAGGAGGAGCTGCTGCATGACAGTTCTTGTTGATCAGCACCAGGGAAGCGCGTGTTGTTTTTTCCACATGCTCTAATCTGTGATAACAAAAAGAACTCCAGATTGTGTTTTTCAAACAGGCTTTAGGTCTCTCGGTGCTCGGATTTGCCAGTGACTATCCACTGCGGTAATACATCCATCCACCCAAAGCCTAATTTGAAGTGGCACAGTTTCAAATATGAGCCTAGCTTTGATACTGGAGGAGACTGAGCAGGACTCGGCAATAAACTGTCAAAGTGTTTTGCTTCGTACTAGGTATTTTGCACAGGCTCACGTGCTGGACGTGGACTTGGATACCACCGGTCTCTTCTCAGCTCTACTGTTGGCTTCTTGGGTGGTTCTGTGCCCCTCTCTGTGCCTCGGTGGTTGTCTGTAACGTGAAGCTGATCAGAGTGACCTGCCGACGAGCTGGACTTCCATAAACTTCAGATGATGAATGGAGGAAGTGCCTCATGGCAGAATTTAACTTTACAATGGGTTTAGACAACCAACTGTCAGAAATGTCTTAGGTATGGTAAATTTGGTCTGGCCTTGGACAGGTGGATGGACTGGGCAGCATCTTGGAAACTTCTTCAGCTCCCTTCCAGTTGAAGATTGCTTTCAGTAACAGCAGCTCTGTGCCGAGGTTTGAAACCTCCGCAGTTTGCTTAAGAAAAAGACTCTTTGTCTTTGAAGAAACTGATATGGCTTCAGGTTTCCTGTAGAAGAGAGTCCCATCTCTTTTTCTTGCTAGATAATGCTAGTTTGTGTAATTTTTTTTTTTTTTTCCCCGGAGGACTTTATCCATTGTAAGGTTATTTCCATGAGTTTCCCCCCTACACACAGTAATTGCCCCACTTAGGGATCAGCAGGTGTCACAGCTCATGCTGTAGTGTCAACTAGACCAGCTCTGAATAGTCTTAATTGCTCTGAGATGGGCAATGCTGATGGTGACTGGTGATTAGACCGTATCTTGACTCCGGTGCTGACAAACATCCATGAAGCTGAAGCTTTTTAGCGACCGTGGTGCACGCCTGCACGGTTCGTGTTGTGTAAGCAGATCCTGTTCCTCTCGATGGGCGAGCGTAGTTTAACGGGCGAATAATGAGAGTTTTGCTACTACTGTACTTCCTTGTTATTGAACAAAGTGACTTCAGAGACGGTCGGTTTTATTTTAAGAGCTTACCAGGGCAGAGGCATGAAATAAAGCAGAATTTTCATGATTCTGACAACTGGCAGTTGGAGCCATTAACTATTGTGGAAGAAAGACCGAGAATCCACAATCTCCCCTGAGTTTAACGTCACTTCAGTAGATTCAGTTCCCTTGTTGTTGGCCTCTCCTTGTTGGCCTGTCCTTGTTGGGATGGCACAACTAGTTTGGGATTAAATTCCTTCCGATTACAACTTTCTCTTGCATAATTTACAAGGAGAAATAGATTAATGGCCTTATTACAATGCATTGTGCAATGCAGTTAATGTTTTTTGTACTAATCTCTAGCCATTTGTTTTTCCTTAAGGTTGTGTTTGTGTGACTCTTGGTCATTTGTATCATTTCTCATTTGGCACTTTGATTGGAGAAGCAGAGCGATGTGGCATGGCACGCATCCCATAGACCAAAAACTGCAGAGATCGGTGTGTTTGTAATGAGAAGCCGTTAAGCAGATGCATATCTGGATAGAGCCGAGTTGGTAGTTTGTGCGGGGCCCTGAAATTGAATTACCTGAAAATGGGCATTGCTGGTGTGCTGAAGATGACAAGGGCAAGAGGTAAATAAAAATACATTTCATAGAGAGGTCTCAACTGCTTGGCTGTAGGACTGCAAGCAAAGTATCTATTTCAGTACTGCTAAGTAAATTCTTATACCTAGAAATAAACTGTGGAAAGCATACGTACAGCTTTGGGCAAAGAGAGAAGGGTGTATAAATTAGTGGGCATGAGCTTGTGAGGCCAAAATGACTAGAGTGGTGGAGAGAATATTATATGGGTGCATATAACCTATGCGTTTGATACTAGTATGCCTAGTAATGAGATACTGCATGCATTTCTCCTTTCCACAGCTCAAATATGATTTTGAAAAAAATTATTGTAGGTTCAGGGAAAACCATGACACCTATTAAATTACTGGAAGACATACTTTACAATATTTAATTTTGCGTGTACCTCCGTGGGAAATAAATCTGGTAGCAGAAGGATGTATGTGTTAGCCCTTTGGCAAATCCTTTTGTGCATCGGCTGCTGGCACGGGGTCTAACTGCTCTGTTTTGATTCCTGCCAGGTTGCCTGCTGCCAGGCTGGGGTTATGTTGGGGAGCAGGCAGCTGACCAGCGGCACTTCTTCCAAGGGCACTGCCTGCTTAGAGAGCCTGCTCGAGACCCGGAGCCGCCTTCCCTCTGCCGCTCTCTCCGGTAGTCAGCCTCTCTTGGCACGGAGCAAAGCCCTTTACCTTTGGAGTGGTTGCAGCGGGACGGAGACCGGCGTTGTGATCACGTTCCCACCGCAGCCGCGCCGTGTCTAGCACGGATTTGGGCAGCGCGCTGAATGACCGTGCACTAAAACAGTTTGTGCATCCTGGTAACTTAAGGAAAAAAACCCAAAATCTCCTTGGTAGAGCTTGTTAGCTCTGCTTCACGGGAAAATTCATCCTCTAGATACTGCTTTGCACAACTGGTCTTCAGGTGATACCTCACCTTTCTGTCTCCTCATCCTCTCTGGGAGGTGAGGTGGGAAGGGGGGACCTGGAGTAAGTTATGTTCCTTTTTTCTCTCTGCTTCTTTTCAGTATCTTCATCCGCAAACACAAATTCAGTTTCAGTATCTATGTTTACAATTCATGACTATGCCGTGAAATCTGTCCAGATTAAAATCTTAACCTCTGCCTGACATTTCTGTGTAGATCATTAGTTATCAGCTTAATCTCCTTGTGGTTAATCTTACACTTCCGCCCTTTTCACTGCCTTTCTCCGTTATGGACAGCTCCGCTTTCCGATTTGCTATAAACTGTACATCCTTTTTGGTGTATGCTTGCTCTTATTTTGTGTGTCCAGGTTACATTTTACACATCTCTTCACATAACACATCTAAAACGCAGTCTTCCTTACCCCCGCACAGCTGAATGTGTACACTTAGCTTTCATTCTTTCATGCCTTGTTTACTACAACATCCTTCTCTGTGGCCTTGAGAAAAGCAATCTTTTCCCTCTCTTATCTTCGCAGAAAGCAAAGGTTATACGTTTCGCCTCATGCTTTGATCATATGACTCCTCGTTTTCAGGACAGGGTTTGCAGGTAAAAGTAATAGCTTGTCTTAGACCTATGTTTGGAAAAATTAGGTGGACCTTGTTCGTCGACCATCACCGTACGTTGAAGCCCTTCGGCATATCCCCATTTGTCTGTGTCTCTCAGCAGGGCAGATGCCAACTCCCGTACTTCTCTTTTATGGCTTGTCCTGATGCCGCAGCATCTCTCATTCAGCGCTCAGCTGCTGGCTTCTTATTCTGGGCAGTCCACACTGCCAATCAGTAAGAAAGATATTGATCTGATGAGAAGCTTGCTCCCAGCCCCGTGCTGATACGGTCACCTGGCTTGGGAGGGAGGTGGTTCACATCCTGCTGGTTCGGAGACCAGAGATCTGTGTTCAAAATATAGTATGGATACAGCCTTAACACGCAATTACACTTATTTTTAAGACATCACCAATTCACTGTGATTCTCTTGGGTCTTCTGGGATCGCAACGTGAGTGAGCAGGTTTGACGGGAGTAGGTTAAAGTGAACAGGGATGTTTGCGAGATGCTGTACGTCGGAAAGAGTAATATATAGTTAAATATTAACATGAAGCTTTCATGAGGCTCCCAGGTGACGTGTCAACCGTTGAATGATAAAACCAAATCCTTAGGTTGTAATAAGGGTTGAAATTTAACAAACCATAACAACAAAAAAGCACCCTCATAGCTGTGAGTAAAATTATGAGCAAAGCTTTACAGAAAAATTCCCCAAATTACCTTTGAATATTCTGGCCGTGGTTTAAATTACAAATCATCTGTTTAGGTGTACACAATCAAGTACAATATGAGGTGGCTGATGTCCAAACTACTTTAAAATCAACTACTCCTTACAAATTTTCGTGTTCCCCACGGGTTAGATACGTGGAACGTTTCTGCCCCGTTTTATAGGAAGACAGATTTCGCTTGGTGGCTTTGCTGCAAATTCCTGTCAGACGGGCTGAAACTCGGAAAGTGCTGGCTTCCCAATCCTCAGGTACCTGAGGGATAGGAGTGGGTGTTGTGGCTCCTTAATCTTCAATTATAAACCATCAAAGACAGTGGCAGTAGGGAAGCCTGGAGTTAGTGTGGATTTACAGGGGGCCATCACAGGTAGTGACAACTGGCTGGGAACGGCGGGTTTTGCCTGAAGGTGTAGTAGTGTCAATTTGGGGGCTTGCGTATTAAAGCAGAACAAGCAAGCAGGCAGAGATTGGTGGTTATTTCTGATCCCTTATGCTGCGCTAAGCTCCTGTGTAATTTTGAACACAAAGTACAAGGAGCAGGCTTGATCTGCTTGCCAGAGAATGGCACAACAGCAGTGTTGTAGGCACTGGGTAAAGTATTTACAGCTCCTCGTCGCTATCCTTGTGTGCACTTTGTGACATTTGTTCCGCCTTTAACAGTGCCGCCGTGTTTTCAAATCAGCTTCCATGTTTTGGCATTTTCAGCTCGATTGCCACCAGTTTAGCCAGATTTCTGCAAGTTGTTTTTACCTGTTTAGGGAATCAGCCTGATTGAAAGGTACCGGGAGAATGAAAACAGATGTAGTCTTGAGTTTTAGTTTTTTTATTATTTGTTTTTTCAGCTTTGTCCCCTAGCTCTCATCAAAGAGATGCTTTACTCTGTAAGGTCAGTTCATAAGGGGCTTGCTGCCGTGGTGTAACACCACGTGCGCTGCTGGAAATGCATGACAGGAGAAGGTTTCTTTGATCTTTATTCTGTCTGGGCAATATTAGGCATACTCAAGTGGGAGGCATCCACTTCTCGGTGTAAATAGTTGGGATGACAGAAGAGGGCAGGAATGAAAACTTTCAAGGGAGAGAAACAGAAAGGTCTAGAGGATCTGGGAAATGAGAGCCTGTCCTGAGGGTTCAGTGGGAGAAGGTGAGGGACTTTCTTGTAGCCCAAGAAACCCTGTCCCCGAAAATAAAAGAGGTGATGGTTGGACTGTGTTACTAACTCCAGCCACAGAGGTGAACCATCGAATCTGAAGTTACGTAGGGCTTTGTACACCGGGGCACAGGTACCGTGTTGTGTCCTCGGTGGGGTGGCTGGAGAAGCTCTTTTGCAAAGGTTACAACTTCTGAAGAAGATAAAGAGCGAGTGACCAAAGGCGTTGTGGACTCATTACGGCTGATGACTTCCTCCAGGCTTCATCATGTTAAGATGACTTGATATATTTATGTTTTTATATATTACAGAAATAAAAGTAGGTGTGTGTGTGTGTACATATGCATGCATATATGTATGAATTCCTCTTAGTAAGTTTTTTGTATTCCTTGGCGTAATTCACATATGAGTAAATGTCTCTATTTCCAGAGAAATACTCCACCAGCAGTTGTAGCGCAGAAGGTACTAGTTTACTCCACAGCCTAAACAGCAGAAGGTTGGTGTGGAAGAGGGTGCGTTTCTAGAGGGATCTCCCTTTATCCGCTCTTTTCCTCTGTCAGCAACAGAGCTCCAACTTTACCCCCTATCTCCATTCAACAACTTCTTTTGCAGACCTCCATATCCTCCACTATCACGACTGGACAAGGTGGCACACAACTCCAAACCCTTTTATCTTTTCTAAACTCACGTTTGCTGATCCTAACAGGTCTGCACAACAGTACTAGCATCTCCGTTGGTTTTAGCTTTGGCGGATGTTCTTGGCTGGGAGGATGCCTTGTGTGAAGCAGCCGAATACGTGGGGTTTGCAAATGGCACCGATCCCGTTTTGGAATTCTTGAGACGTTCCCTGTAGCTCCAAATGAGCACGTAACTTGTGAAAGGGTTGGGAAGTGAAACAAGTTTTTTCTTGTCCTTACTGATAGATGAGATAAGAGTTGTAACAACGTCCTGAGAAATGTCAATGGGAAGAGTTTCCTTTACGTTTTCGTAACAGTGTGTTGTTTTTGGAAGTCACTGTCTATGGAAAGGGAGGCACCTGCAGTTAATTTTATCTGTTCCTGTGTAAATACGGACCTCCTAACGTTCCCAACTCGCCGTTCAGTGGGGTCATGGCATTGTGTACTGTAATATCTTATTTTATAAATAACACTTTAATTTTAGTGGTGATTGTAAAACCTTGAATTTATTTGGCACTTGCTCCTTCCTGAGTTGGTGCTAGGAACTGAAATGCTGTGCGTGGCTAACAGCATTTGAGTCAATGCGTTTTGGGAGGGTTGTTCCTTGGACGTCTTTGGCGTTGGGGAAAAGGGAGGGATAAATGTTGTTAGAGCAGTTGAGCGCTGTGAAAAAGTGACATAAAGTTTGCTTGAACGTCTTGTGATATTTCCTGAATTTTGCTTGGTGACTACAGCCCGTGTCAGGCGTTGCTGGCAGTCTTTTTGTAGAAGCACGTTAACCTCTTGGGTTTTGTTCTGTTCTACTTTCTCCATTTATTTTGTAGATTCAGGAAGGTCTGGAAGAGCTACTGTTGTTAGTCACCAAGGCAATCAAAAGTCCCTGTGCTCTTTACAGCCGAGTGGACCTCTCTAACCATTTTTTTTCCCAGGCATGTTACTGCCGTCGTAATGCCCCGGGAGCAGTTGGCTCTGTGCAGCCCAAAAACGGCCGCTGGTGGGGTTTAGGGTTTTAGGGTTTAGGTTTCTGTCTCTCTGGTCTCGGTGACACGAAGAAGTGATTGAAGGACGTAAGCCGCAGTGCAGAGGGGTTGGCAGCACACTGGTTTTCTTGCAGCAACCCTCTGTCAACCCACTCTGCTGTGGAGTTTTAGATTTATACCTAGTCTTCACTGGACACGGTTTTATTTAATTTTTACTAGCTCTTTTCAACCTTATAGTACCTTAATGCACTCAGATTAGGTGTCATCTTGACGTGTTCAGATCAAACAAATGCTCACAAGAGAACATGATCGTGAATAAAAAAAAAAATTAAAATTGTTTTATGGATAAAGTTTATGTTGTAGAACTCTGTAACAAACAGTACTTAACAGCTTACTGAATTTGGAGTCTTCTTGACAGGAAGAGAAGGAGTTAATCTTGAGGGAAAGTGATCAAGTAAAAAATGCTATGTTATATATAGGATTTAATACATAATTTTATAAGGAGGTAAGATTCATCTGGATTTCAATAGCAGCGATGCCGCTCAGCAGTTGCAGAAATTCAGGAAACAAGCACAAACTCTGTAGTGCTAAATTAAGATCACATGCTTGCAACACACTCAGAGGAGTTACTGCCGTGGGCGATTAGTCCTTGGGTTTCCTTTTTTTCTTTCTTTTTTTTTTCTCCCTTGTTGGTTTTGTTTTTGTTTAGAACCACAAGAACCCATTTCTAGAGAGGTCATTATCGTGACTATACAGTTAGGAAATTAAATTACAGTTCCCACTGCAACTGTAACTCAAGTATGATTATATGTGCGTGCGTGCAAGACTATTCACGGATGA
This sequence comes from Cariama cristata, assembly GCF_000690535.1. Classification (NCBI taxonomy): domain Eukaryota; kingdom Metazoa; phylum Chordata; class Aves; order Cariamiformes; family Cariamidae; genus Cariama; species Cariama cristata. The sequence goes on from NW_009612325.1 coordinate 26,138, forward strand.
ATTTATATGACAGATATCGCAGCCATTTACAGTAAGAGAAAAAAACACGGGGAAATGCAAAGCTCTCCGATCCTGTTTCTGTGGGACTCTGGCTTTGAATTATATGCCTGTGCACGTCATATAACATTACACTAACCTAAGCTCTGGCATTGAGCGATACGTATCACGGCCAAAACAAGCCATTTTAAGCTGTGTCAATGCCGGGTTCGTTCTGGCTTCCTCCTGCGTTTTTTTTCTCCTGGTTATAAATACACCGTGCGAGTTAAATGCTCGCCGTGAGAAAACCCCTGCAATAGCCGGTTAAATTGCGTTAGCCTAATGAGTTTTGCGGCATGGTGGGCAGAGAGTGCCGTGGATTCCCGTGGAAGCGGTGGGAGGCGAGGGCTTGTTCGGGGAGCCCCGTTTTTGGGTGGGTGGCAAGGGGTTAAGGCATGTTTGCCTTGTGCAGATAGCGGAGCGGTTGGATGTCTCCCTGTGCAGGCAGCAAATGCATTGGCTGAGGTTGAGGGCGGTTCTCCTGCCGCAGTTGTTTTCTGTCCTGGACTTTGTTGGATCTGGAGCCTCCGAATTGCCTTCTCTGTAATCAAAATACAGCTTGTTTAATTCGTGAGATGGTGCAAGGCGAATTTGCTCCTTGCTTGTCCGGTGGCCAAGAGGAGCGGCTTTCATGGGACACGGCT
>NW_009612325.1:26848-37169 GCF_000690535.1 Cariama cristata
GGCCGAGAGGACTTGTGGTGGCCCGAGCTGCCGCTGCTGACCCATGTCCACGTGGATGGGGCTTCTTATTGCACGCTGGAAAGATCATGTTGATTTATGACAAATCGATCCCAAAACCATGTGGGAACGTCTGTCCCTGTACAGTATATGTGCAGCATCTTGACGTTCATACGTGTGGTTTAGAATTTCTTCGTAATGAAGCGTGTGCCTCTGGTCATACCCTAACCACCACCCGCCTGAATACTCAGTTCAGCTCACCCGGACATTGCTATTTAAACCCATCCGGTGGCACAGGATGCCAAAGGAACAGCAAAACTTGCCCTGAATGATTTTTATCTTTTTTTTCCCCCCCTCTTTTTTCTGACAATTCACTGCTATTGTTTTGTTAGCAGAAAGCAAGAAACAAGACCTAACACAAATGTTTTTAATCATACTTCAATATTCAGACAAATTGTGTTTATTAGCTGAACAACTTGATGCTTATTTGACTTGCCCGTTAAATATGGACCTCCTGGTTACCTGTGTTGGCTCAGGATTATGTTTCCAGTATCAGTGTGTTTTGTTTCCACCTGGAGCACAGGGAAGTGGTGAAAGGACGGGGAGCGATCCACAGAAGTAGAAATTCCTTTGCGCTGACTCTGCTGCCTTTTGTCCCCCCCAGCTGGGCCTCAGCGGCATGAAGAAATGTCAGTTTGAATCTGTAATCAGAAAGGTTTGTAAAATGCATTGTTTCCAAAGTCTTTGGAGCCACGCTAGCTCGCTAGTTAAATATTTATTCACCCCTGGAACAACAGGTTTGAACCTCTGTGTCGGCTCTGCTTCTCCCCCATCCAGGGCAGATTAGTTAAGCGTTATGCTGTTTGTCATCTTTGGGACAGGGATTTTTAAAAGCCTCGTTCGTAAAGATCTGATGGCGAGGTTTGGTGGCTGTGATGAACGGTTTTGCTCTGATGCTGAAGCCCTTTTTCCTGCAGCAGCTTTTATGGTACGGTGTGGGGACCTCTGCCCCTACCCCAAAATAACTCTTCCCTTGTCCCGAACTAGGATTTATGAAATTCCCTTTTGACTTTCCCCTCCTATGTGGGAAACGAAGAGAGTTGACTTTTTTCCTGTATATTGAGAAGGAAACACCGCGTTGTCCAAAAGTCCCGCAGCATTAACCAGAGGCTGGGGCTGGGCAGATGCTCTGTCTCAGCATACCTGGTGCCTCCTCGCTTTGTACCAGCCCACGCCACGGCTCCCCAAAGCGTGATCTCATTGCGGAGAGGCAAATCTACGTGGGCCGGTGACAGTTATTGGAGTCTGCAAACCTCGGTGATGAAGGGGTAAGGAGGTGCACTTGGTCAGCACAAACCTATTCACTGTTGTCCTGCAGTGAAAGCATCATGTGGCACCAAAAACCAAAACAACAAAACAAAAAAACCCCATCTGACCCATCTGGAGTCACATAACCTGGATGCTGTAGTCGTAGTTAGAAGAAGCGGTAGTAAGGATATGCTGGGGAGGTTTCTACGTGACTTTCGGGTGCTTTCTAGCAAACATACTTTGATAATATCAAGACGACATCTATTCAGGTTCTTGTGTAATGAGGATTTGCACAAAATAGCGATTGACAATTTCTGGTCTTGAGTACTTAATGGAAAAAAAGACGTTGCCTTGGCTGCTTTGCTCTCGTCAAGGTGTCTTTTAGGCATCAAAAGCTTGTGGAACAGGAAAAAGAGAAACGTTAAGAACAGTTTAAAAATAGTTTAATTGTATCTACTAAAAACCTTTAGAGTTGAGAATTTAAACGGTTTCTGCCCTGTCAGTATTTGCAGCTGAGTTCAAAATGTGTAAATAAGCCTAGGACTTTGATGATTAGTTTCCATAATGAATTTTAAAAAAAAAATGAAATACTGTGTGGCATAATGTTAAATAGGTGCCGTGTGTCACTGAGTGTTTTGCATGAGGGCCGGCTTTTCCAAATTACCTGTCTGCTCCACCGACTCCTCGAGAAACAAATCTTGTCTTTTGAATATCTTAAACTTTGTAGTTCTTAAGCATAAAGCAGAGCCGGGGAAAATACCCTTTTGCAGGAAGCAGCGCGGATGATGAAGGCCGTGTCTTGTGCTGCCAGCACTCGCCCTCCAGCTTGCACAAATCGTTCCTGCCTGCGTTGGCCGGAGCAGTTCACTTCCCAGCTGGATGCGAACCCCACTTCGGGGAGGGGTGCGCTGCAGCCAGCGCCGGTCCTAGCAAGCGTGGACATCCTTGCAGGGCATCGGTGCGTCCGTGCTCACTTAGGAACATGGGGAGCTGGGTGAGAAATAGCCTGGACTTTTTTCCCCCTCCGTAAACCTTGATATTTTAGACTGGAGTTAGTAAGTTTGATAACGTTTTGGACTAAATTCTGGAATTTTCTGCCTTATGTTTTTCTGTTGCCAATATTTCTAATAAACTGCAGCCATGGCATCTGTTGCTAGACTGTGCTCCATCTGTGGCCTGGTAAAGAATGTATAACCATGCTTTTAAAACAAGCTTCTCATTTTATATTTAGTCCAATACAAAGTGTCATCGGCAAATTGCTTCTGTTTGGCTGTTGCATTTCGATCAGTTACTACTTGCGATGGGTTCACAAAATAAGACCTATTGCTAGAAAAGGGCAAAAAGTTGGTCAGCATAAAAGGAGTGTTTTTCAAATTCGTTTTATGTGTTTCTTGTTAATGGATGATTCTGGAGGGATGCACAGAGAAAACACCTGCAGTGAATGCCTGGCAGGGAAGCAGTAAGGTACTTGAGATTAGATTGACCTTGTGATAGAATTTCAACCTTATCCATTTCGTATTTCTTAAAAGGATTTACCAGGGTGGAACACACCAGAGATTGCTCATCTTTACTACCCTGTCTCCCGCAGCTACTGCTGCTTATTCCAAGAGTGGCATTAACTGCTTTAACAGGCTTCATTCCACAATCCTTTAACAGGGAGCGGAGCGTGGTGGAGGGGGATTTTCTTCTGAACCACAGCTGGGGATTTGATCACCAAAACATCGGTAGCATGCCGTACTATGGATCCTACATGCAGCTCATTTAGTTGAATAAAACTAGACCACCTTCCACTGTTGATCTGCTTGTGCGCTTTAGCCAGAAATTAAAAATAACATTTTAGCCCCTGAACATCGGTGTGTCTGGGACCTCCCCTCCTGCTTCGACACCAAGTATTGGACAGAAAACTTGGGAAATTTGGGGGCAGATGGTGCTAACTCAGCATGAAGTTACTTGGTCTGGCGAGGGCAGATGACAGGAGGATCACATCTCCGTCTTCCTTCACCGAGGGCGCTTGGGCAGGGGATCAGAAGCCGTTCAGATGCGCCCTCAGACCAAACACTCCTGTTTGGCGAGAAGAAGGTGATGCCTTGATCTGTGTCTTGGCAATTCACAGCTGTAGCCCAAAGGCTGTATGCCACCATGGGGATAAATCCAGGCCTGTGTACCCCGTCCCTCGTCTAAAGTTCTTCCTCCTGCAGTTTAAATGGCTGCGTCAAAGCCCTGCTCAGCTTTGGTGCTTGCTCTTGTAGTGGTGATTTCAACTTTATCCCGTCTTGTCTGACGTGAAGTTCTGTGGCGTGTTCTGGATTAAGGAGTTGGATTTAATTGGTTCAGCCTCGTTTGAACTGTTAAGACTGAGCGTGAGGGTGCTGAGCAGCAGAGGGGAGGACTGTCCTTCCTTTCAGAGCTTTTCTGGGTTCGCTCAGCCTCCCCTCCAGCTCCTTGCTCAGCGTTAGTCATGGTGTTTGCTCTGAGCTGTGCTCCTCCTCGCTTGCTATTTCAAAGCCCAAACCGCTCATTAAAAGTGTTGTGAGGTGCTAAGTAATGAGTAATTAAAAAGCAAACCATAAAAACCTCAAGCAGTAACCCTCGTGGGTGCCCTTCTTTTGGGGTTTGCTGGGAGAGTCACTGAAGAGCTTGTGTGGGGTGCCGGGACAGCAGGCTGCCTCCAGGGAAACTGGTGACAGGGTAATAGATAGCTAGGAAGCAAATCCTGATAAAGCTGAAGGGTTATATGACATGGGTTATATGCAGCATTACTGTAGGAAATGTAGTTCCTTAAACTAAGAAACTAGAATCTTCTGGCTGAAACTGGCTCTCCCAGGCTGCGGAGCTCTCGCTGTAGAATCTTATCGCTTCTGGGCTTCAGAAATAATGCTGGAGTCACCAAAGCTTTCCTGGGAGCCGCGTGGTACTGGACCGAGAGAAGAGGAAAGCTCAGTTTTCTCTTTTTGAAGGTGAGCAATAATGAATCGTGAGGGTGAATGATAACACTCTTCAAAAATGTCGTAAAGCTTGGAATTTACGCTGAAAAGTAGAGATGAGGCAGACATCTGCGCTTCGTGGATGCCTCTTTGAAAAGAAAGTTGCCAAGCAAAGCAGGACGAAGTGTCGTCGTCCGTAAGCCTTTCACAGTCATACCTCATCGGGTTGTCCTGTAATATCAGTTGCCTTTTATCTTTTCTCTTCACAGTTTGTCCACCTGCCTGCAAATCCCAAGGCTGCACCTCTGACGGTCAGTGCTGTCACAGCGAATGCCTTGGGGACTGCACGGAGCCCAACAACCCTGAAAAATGCGTGGCTTGCCGCAACTTCTACCTTGAAGGCAAATGCATGGACACCTGCCCACCCGGGTACTATCGCTTTGAGGGTTGGCGTTGTGTGACCTTCGGCTTCTGCCAGGAACTGCACAACAAATGCAAAAATGCCAGGGAGTCGGGGTGTCACGTTATCCACAACAACGAGTGTGTTCATGAATGCCCGTCGGGGTACATCATGAATTCCAGCAAGTAAGTACGAGTGTCTGCAGGTAAAGAAACCATGCTGTAGTTTTTGTACCGTGCTTTTCTCTCGCTTGGACAGCGGGTTTGTGTTCTGTGTCAAGACCAAGAAAAGTTTCCAGTGTTGGAGTGTTTGTGACAATTACCTGGTCTACTTTAATATGATTTGCAGACTAATACCTTGCTAATTCAAGCTGTTAAAAGCAGACAGGTCTACCTACCTGTTTATTCTTCCCTTGGCTTCCCTTGTTTCCTCTCAACTTTGGAAAAAGGGGAAAGGGAGGTTGAGAGAGAGGACAAGGAAGAGGAACATCCTCGAGTTGGAAGGGTCTTTCTGTAATTGCGTGGGACGAGGGAGATGGGCGATGGAGAGGCTTTAGTAACCCTGCTTCCCTTCCCCTCCAAAGCAGACCTCAGAGTAGAAAGCCTTGCTATTACGCAGAATAGCGAAAAGTCGTGTCTAATGAAAAGAGCATGGTGTATTTTGAGTGGATCGTTCTCAGAATATCTGTCCCTCATCTCTGTAATTACTTTCATTGAGCAGGTTCAAGCTGTGCCAGACATAAATGGACAAAGTAACAAACAAGTGTAGCATGAATCAAAGCAGGGAACAGCCATTCTGTCTATTCCCAGGGTTTTTCGACAAAGGAATTAAATAATTTATGTTGCTGAGCTGTTTATCACTGGAAACTTTGTTTGTCCCACAATAACATTATATATTGTGATGAGTCAGATTTCCTATGAATATTGGTGGCTTTGTGCTCGCATGTATTTGCTCCTGCCATAATAATTTCAGGGAATTCACTCTTAACAGGACTTTTTATTCCATTTCCTCTTTGGCTTTTCAAAAGAATGAGCTAGCAGCCCCCAAAGTAGATACGCTGCTTGTGCAACAGCAGCCATCGCCTCTCTCCTGTGCTTGTTCCAGGCTGCTGTCAGTAGGACCTCACAACACTACTCTGTGCTTTTCCTAGAGTATTTATTTCCCTGAACTAGTTGGGCAATGTTCTTATGATGTTACGACCAGGGCAAACAATCATCTTGCTGCTATTTAAGAAGTATTTCCCCAGAGCACAAAGAACATGCTTGCTTGCTTTTTTTTAAAGCAACTTTATGTCCAGTCCTTAATCAGAGGATTCCTAGATGAATGACCAGCTCTCTGCTCATCAGTTACGTGTTTGGTTAACGATCTTGGGATGGAGACTGGGCCTGGGTTTCTTCATCTTGAAACCTCTGGTCTGTACAGCACTGAGCAGCATCGTGGTGGATGGACTATTCAAAATAACCAAAATCACTTCATTCTGGTTTCTGTTACGTAGGAAGGGACAGGGTGATGAGCATTCGAAATGTAGAAATGACAACTTAAAGAATTATCAGCAGTTATTTGGAGTCCCTAAGAGCCATGTGCTGCTCATGGCAAGTGAATCCCATGGCATATTGTCAGGACGCTGTCGCTTTGAATTGATTACTCTGCTTTTGAGAATTGCTGGGGATGCCCCAGATAACGTTCTGCGAAAGGATCCCATCTGCATTCCTGACTCTTGTTTTTCAGCTTGCACTGTACGCCCTGCGCAGGGCCCTGTCCAAAGGTTTGCGACTATGGGAAAGAGAAGACGATCGATTCGGTGACATCGGCACAGGAGCTCCGTGGCTGCACAGTTGTTAATGGAAGCTTAGTTATAAATATCCGTGGAGGAAGTAAGTTCTGCATGAGTGAGGGGGTAGGGAGCACTGGGTGTTGGATCAGTGAGGATGCCACCATCCGTGAGCTGGGGCATTTCTCTTCTGCTTTGGCCACTCTGAATCTTACAGCGATTCAGAAAAATAACCGCAAAGGAAAGGCTCTTGTGGTGTTCATTTCGGGTTTTTTTGCTTCCTTTTTGGAAGGTCTTTTGGGACCTTTTTGGAAGGTCTTATGAATGAATGTAAAGCAGTTCTATTTAATATGTTTGGGCTCTGATATCAGTGTTTCTCTCTGTGATATCAGACAACTAAAACCAATGTTTTCCTCTCCATAGATAACATAGCAGCTGAGCTAGAAGCGAATCTTGGCTTGATAGAGGAAATCTCGGGTTACCTAAAAATTCGCCGGTCTTATGCCTTGGTTTCTCTTTCTTTTTTTCGTAAACTACATCTGATTAGAGGAGAAACACTAGAAGCTGGGTGAGTTCTTTCAAAAGATACTTTATTTTAATGCTTTGAAGTGTAAGGAGTGCCAGTGCTATCAGGGTGATTTGTACTGGTAAACAATTCCTAAGTTATTTTTTAAAGTTCCTCTGCCCATGGCTTGTGGCCTACTGGGGAAGATAGTTTGCATTCATTTTTCTTTGGTGTCTGGATTAGTGCATGAGAGAAAAAAGAGTTCTCGGTGGATCTCCTCCCAATCCACGTTTTCATTCTCTGCTTTCAGGAATTATTCGTTTTATGCTTTGGACAACCAGAATCTTCGCCAGCTCTGGGACTGGAGTAAACACAACCTCACTATTGCACGAGGCAAACTCTTCTTCCATTATAATCCCAAACTGTGTTTGTCAGAAATCCACAAGATGGAGGAGATCTCTGGGACTAAGGGGCGTCAGGAAAGGAACGACATAGCCCTGAAGACGAACGGCGATCAAGCCTCATGTAAGAAAGTCTCAGAATGCAGCAGGACTTGCATGATTTTCCTTTCCCTCTGCCTTGCTAACCTCATGCTCTTCCTTCTCTCTGCCTAGCCTACAATGTTTGTCCAGGGACCGTCCTTGTCCTTTTGGTAAAGCTCCAGACGTGTGGCTTGCTGCTTGCTTGTGCACTGCAGCAACGCTGTCAATATGCCATGAGTAAAGGTGCTTATGGGTTCTCCATCTGGCCAGGAGCCCACCTGGCCAACTTTGGTCTTCAGAAGTTTGCTCTTTGCGTGCTCAGCTGTGAGTTTTTCACAGTTGAGTATACTGTTGTGTTGTTTTGAAGAGTTTAGCACAACATAACCTCAGTCCAGACTGGGACTTTGTGTTACTGAGTATCTGATTAATAGTTGTAATCTTCTTTTCCCATGTCATGAGGCGACAGTACGCACACAGAATAAACATAGCAGAGAAGCAGGATTTCCACCCATCCCTGGAGCCGTGTGAGCGAATTGCTATGACAACAGTTAGAGAAATTTTTCCAACAATTTTTGTTATGCTTCTCAGAGGTTTTTAAGCTAACAGCTTTCTTCAAGAACAGCGATAAGACAATGCCTGTGTCAGCGTGGCTAAGGAGCAAATGCAGTGTGTTGCTTCATGCTCTAAAGCTGTGCTACTGAAGATGTAGTTTTGCAGACACTTATTTTGGCAGCAATACTGCCGTAAGCGCATCCCTTCTGCACCTCCAACCCTGCTGTTTGTTCCCGTCCTCTGCCACACACAATCCCCTTTCACTGTTTGTGCCAATAGAACTCTTACAGGGCTGCCTGGTGAACCAGATTGTAGAAGTAATCTGGGGTAAAAAATAGCAAGCTTTGTTGTTCTTAGCTTGTGTCATCTCCCTGCTCTGATTTACCGCATAGCCCCACAAAGTTTTACATGCACGCAGGAACAGGAGCACGCACAGGTTGACACATGATGTGCTTAAGCAAGTATTGCCACCAAAAACCCCAGCATTAATTAAACTATGATTTCAGTTCCTTGCATTTCAGTTTCTTGCTCTTTTCACAGTTTGCAATGCAGCTTAGATCATCCTGTGACTGCACTGTTTCTCTGCGTTTGGTGACAGCACTGCTTAAACAGCCCCTTCCCCAGTTTTGCCCTTGTTATGGTGATGTAGCTGTTTGTGAACAGACTTAAAAAGTGAAGATCTTTCAGTTGAATCAGTTTCCTGATCTGGTTTGCCGCATCAACACATGCAGCCATGCCAGCACAGAAGGGAGAAGGGAACATGATGACTGCCTGCCTACCTGTTGGAGTGAGTCCAGAGGAGGCCACAAAGATGATCCGAGGGCTGGAGCACCTCTGCTGTGAGGACAGGCTGAGAGACTTGGGGTTGTTCAGCCTGGAGAAGAGAAGGCTCCGGGGAGACCTTTGAGCAGGCTTCCATTACCTAGAGGGGCCTGCAAGAAAGATGGGGAGGGGCTTTTTTATAAGGGCGTGGAGTGATAGGACAAGGGGCAATGGCTTTAAACTGGAAGAGGGAAGATTTAGATTAGATATCAGGAAGAAATTCTTCCCGGTGAGGGTGGTGAGGCAGTGGCACAGGTTGCCCAGAGAAGCTGTGGCTGCCCCATCCCTGGAAGTGTTGAAGGCCAGGTTGGATGGGGCTGTGAGCAACCTGGGCTGGTGGGAGGTGTCCCTGCCCATGGCAGGGGGTTGGAACTGGGTGGGCTTTAAGGTCCCTTCCAACCAAACCATTCTGTGATTCTACGATACCTAAAAACTGGCAGTACCAGTAAAAAAACATAGAGCCGTCCCCTCAGGGGTATCACAGCTCTAGCCTGGGCAGAGTGAAGGAGGTACAAGGAATTAGCTGCCTGTAAAGGTCGTCTCCTCCCGTGAGACACTAAGAAGCTCTTCCCACATTTGGGCATGAGCCTGGGTTTGGGGTTCAAACCCAGCTCTGTCGTGTGGTTGTGTGCAGCTCCTGGGCCGGCTGGTTGTTTTGTTTAAAGGCAGCTGGAGGAGACGGTTGGATTTCTCGTTGCCAGCTTCAGCTCCACTCTGCTGAGCTGCTCTCTGTGCCACCCCCCACCTCAAACCACACGTTGCCAGCGTGTTTGGCTTTTTGTTTGTTTTTACATTTCAAGTCTAGTTTTCACATTGGCAGCATCCTGTTTACCAAGAAAAGAAAATAGAGGGGGGGAAAAAAAAAAAAGCCCTTGTTTGTTCTGGATGTGGTGCCAATGAAATGAATGTTCTTCCTCCCTTGTGCAGCTACTGCAGGAACGGCGAGTCCAATCACAGCTACACAGTTTGTCCTTCTTGGGCTGCTTGGACATACCATATCGTAACGCGTCCCTTGAGCCTCAGAACTCCACCCTCCTGCAACTGTTTGTTGTCCTTCCCTCCTGTTTGCAAAGGGACCGTGCTACTCCCGGGCAAGGCTGGGAATTCACGCACTTCGTTTTTGTAGCTTCTGCCTTCTATGCAAGCCATATTACTGGGTTCAGCTGTGTAGATCATTGTGAATTTTAAAATACATTGCCTTTGGATTTCCCACTTACTAGAATACAGTTCAGCTCTTCTACAGGGTCATTTTCATAAAATCAAAGAAAAATTTAAGCTGGTAGGAACCTTAGGAGGTGATCTATTCCCAGCCCTGGCTTCAGGCAGGAATAGTGTCGAAGTAAGATATGGTTTTAATGAGCAGCTCTTCTCAATGCCAATATTCTCATGTTTGTCTGTGGAGAAAATAAACTTCTAAGATAATGAAAAATAGAAACCTTTGTTTTTTAGCATTAACAAAATTATTATTGCTTCTCTTTTGTTACAGGTGAAAATGAATTGCTGAAGTTTTCTTCCATTAGAACTTCTCATGACAAGATCCTGCTGACGTGGGAGCACTAC
>NW_009612325.1:37200-53489 GCF_000690535.1 Cariama cristata
CTGGCCTCCCGATTTCCGCGATCTCCTGGGCTTTATGCTTTTTTACAAAGAAGCGTAAGTGATCTGCTGTTGGGTTGCAAAATAACAGCCGTGCTGGGCTTCCACAAACAGCAGTTGACATTGAAAAGCAGATATTAAACCTGCTGTAGGCAGAGCCATTTAGTCTCTGAGATTGTCTGCCCGGCTGCCACACTTAAGTTTCCGATGTTACCCGTACATAAAAGTGTTCATTAAGATCCCTGACTTACTGAGTTGTGTACAGTCAAAATTCCTCGTTTAAGAGCAATCCAAACAAGAGTTGTTCCAACTATTCTAGACATACATACCCTAACCATGGAGTTTATCAGCTCCCCGCTATCTCCACGGGATGTTGAGGTCTTTACTCCCTTTGAGGTGGGAAACTTTCTTTTAGAATCAAGGTTACTGAGCTGATTTTTGTAAAGCTGAAAATAATTAGCTTGGATTTAGTTGTTGAGATCTTCTGTGGAACAGTACCTGATCTGTGATGCTGTTAGGAGACTGGGTTGCAAAGTTCCTCCCTATGCTTAATTTTCAGAATATGTACAATGAGATAGTTACACTTTCTCCAAAGGGTAAAGAATTATAACTTTTCAGTGATGTATTTAGAAATGTTGTTTTTAAAAGCTTGAATTAGGACTCTGTTAATTGAGTTTTTTTGTTGTTTTTTTTTTCTGAAGTCCATACCAAAATGTGACAGAGTTTGATGGCCAAGATGCTTGTGGGTCAAATAGCTGGACAGTTGTGGATGTTGACCCACCCCCACGGTCAAATGAGCCCAAAGCCCAGGCCCAGCCAGGCTGGCTTCTGAGGGGCTTGAAGCCGTGGACGCAGTACGCTGTGTTTGTTAAAACTCTGGTCACCTTCTCAGATGAACGAAGGACATACGGTGCAAAGAGTGAAATCATCTACGTCCAGACCAACGCTACTGGTCAGTATCATTAAATTAAGGTTGCCTTGCAAGTGAAAGAGAAAAACAGACCTAAATAGTCTTCTGCCTGGTAGTCATGATAGTCCCATGTCCATGAAACTTTCCACTGTCATTGCAGCTCTACTTTGGTAGGAAGGTATTTTCCTAAACAAATGGAAGGACGTATGCTTCCCTGCTCGGGGAGATGGTGCCAATGTCCACTTCTGTCAGGCTCGTGTGGCCTTGTGTAAGAGCTTGTGTGCACGCTGGTGTGTCCTGCTGCAGGACTGTTGGATTCAGTGGGCCTACTATGGAGAACACTGTTTATTCCCATAGAAATGGAAATTTGCCTGTATTTGTCCCTTGTTCTGTCAAGCTGTCGCAGAGCAGCGGAAGTGACCTCTGTCTCTCTTCCCACCCGCGCAGTTCCGTCAGTCCCATTGGATCCGATATCTGTTTCCAACTCTTCATCCCAAATCATTCTGAAGTGGAAGCCACCCTCAGAGCCCAATGGAAACATCACGCACTACCTGGTGTTCTGGCAGCAGCAGGCAGAAGATAGCGAGCTTTATGAACTCGATTACTGCCTAAAAGGTGAGCGTGTGTTTCTTTCCCTGTGCCTTTCTTTCAAGCTATCTCAGAATTGTCTGGAGAGTTTTCACACACCTTGGAGGTGCTCTGGATGCCTACTTTTGCTGTTTTCAAGACTGTTGTTCAAGAAACAGGCTGAGATGCAGCTCTGTTCTCCCACCATTCTGTTACGTTGTACGTTAGGCGCTGCTGCCAAGTTATGTGCAAACGGTCTCCAAAACTGTTTCTTTAACAAAGTAATCGGCTAGTTTTTGCTTTGAGGATCTCCCTTCTGCACTTGTTCCTTGTAAACCGAGTAAGAATAACAGCTACGGAGATAGTAAGGGAAAAAATTTCAGTGCTTCTGGAGTTCAGTGGCCAAGTTAATTTTTGAAAGCATCCTGTGCCTGTTTGGGAATTCTTTCAGAACACAGAGTTTCACTGAGGACTCCCGACATCTCACCTGCTGCCCTCTGTTACCTGAAATGAGATGAACTGGGGTAGAACTGTGTTTGGTTACGGCAGCATCCGAACTCCATTTCAAGAATTGTTTTGAGCAATTTTGAATCAGTTTTGAGCAGTTTTGAATCAAAGGCATGTCATAAAAGAGGGAAAGCTGCTTGGCCTTGCATATGAAAGCTCAGGATGCCCAAATGTGCTATGAATCTTGTGTATGCTAGTTTTGGATCTTTGTAGGGTCAGACATCTGTTTGTGCCTACATGTCGAGCGTGACTGATACTAAAGTTGTTCCGTCCACAGGATTAAAACTGCCCTCGAGGACATGGTCTCCTCCTTTTGAATCCGAAGACCCTCAGAAGTATAATCAAAGTGAAAACGAAGATGTCAGTGGAGAATGTTGTTCCTGTCCTAAAACAGACTCTCAAATACAAAAGGAGCTGGAAGAGTCTGCTTTCCGCAAGACATTTGAGAACTATCTTCACAATGAGGTTTTTGTCCCCAGGTACGAATATCAAAGAATATTGCCCAGGTGGTCAGGGATAGGGAAATGTAATTGGTTATTAAACAAGAATACGGGGCTGGACATGGCCATATTGGCAGTCTCTCTGGGCTTCCCTGAGACTGTCTAGTCCAGCTGAATGTGTGTGTCAGAGACTGGGGAGGGCTGCGCACTTACAACTGATGTTATTAAAGATTCAGAAGATCCTGATCTTATTTCCTGTCTCTGAATTCTCCTCAGCTTGAGAATAATGTGAGAATCCTTAACAAATAGCTAAATGCCTGCAGCTCATTTAAACTTGGATGATGCCAAAACCAGCTATTTTTTTCTGTCTTAAAATTTTGTGCTCTAGCTTTTCATCCAGTTGAAAAGAAAGGGGAAAAAAAAAAAGGGAAGTTTACCATGCCACAGCCTTGTCCTTTAGCGCGGTATTTGCGGTCTTCCTTGCACTTAGTCTGGGAAATACCTCCAATACCATGAGGAATGCAACTGCTGTGGGTGGTGAACGTTCTGTTTTGAATGGCACACACAGTGTCACATTAAGTGGTGTTGAATGTCTTCACACTTCATGTGCAACTCACAGAGGAAGCACTGGGAATCAGGTTAGAGTCTGTAATGATTTACCCTCTTCACTGTCATGCGTTTTGTGCTCTAAATTTATTCTCTGCTTACTGCCCTTAGCTAATAAACATCTATTTGCAGCTGCTAGACAAAAGCTACGTTACAGCACTGAACATTTTTTATTACTGAGTGCATTACGAGACGGTGTCTCTTCTCTGTGAGCCTGGTTTGATGCCTGCAGTTGTCACATGGAAGCTTGTGCAGAGTCACTCCTTTTGCCATTTCTTTGCTGTTAATGCGGATCAGAAGGATGAGTTTCAGTGTGCAAAATGATGCCAGGACACATTTTCAAAAGCAGAGGAGAACCAAGCCATGTACAAAAGCCAAACTCCTCTTGATGTAGGCAGACCATTCTGACAATCTGATTTCTTTCTTTTTTTTTCCTTTTTCTTTTTTTCTCCACCCTCCCCCCCCCAATGTGATTGTGCAGCCAGCCCAGGATGATTCTCAGGCCAGTTTCTGGGGTATGTATTTTAGGAAGAAACCAATCACCAGGATGTGCCACCTTGTCAGCCTGCTAAGGAAGACATCTCCAGTTCCCTAGGCTAACTAATCCTTTTAATTCAAGCCCCTTTTGCTGTTATAAGTCAGCAGTAAAGATACCTTCCTGCCCACATGCGTGTTGCTTCTCTTCTCTGACAGGCTCCAGGCTGTCCCACTGTAAATTAGAATTAGTTTTCCTGTGAATACTGTGCCTGTTACCTGCTGGTAGGGCAGCCGGTCTAGAGCCTGGCAACCGAACATGAAGTGTGTTTTACTTCAGGTGCTTCTCATGTGGCTCCAGGTAGTTTATTGAGCTCTCCGGAGGTGCTGTGCGGGCTCCCCTTGAGATCAGAAGCCTTCTGCCAGTCACGGGGAGGCATCTCACAGAGGGGGCCAGCAGGGAAGACGAGATGGCAAGGGTGCAGAAGACAGAGCAGTTGAGAAGTTATTCCCTGATGTCTTGTCTCCTTGTTTTCCATGTGCCGTTTTTCTCCTCCTGTCCTGTTCCCAGCTCTCTGATCCCTGTGCAGTATCCAGTCCGTACGAGGCTCTGCGGCGGATCTGCCGTGCTCTGCCTTAGGCCAAGTCTGATCTCGCCTGACTCACTGAGAACGCCTCTGGAAATCAGAGAAGCTGTTCCTTCCCCACAGGCACAGTTGATTAGCTGCTCTAGGAGATTCTATCACAAGTCTTGTGGGTTCGTTTGCTCTGGCCTCGGCAAGGCAAACTAGAAGTTTCTAAATGCTTCTTGCCGTACCCACCTTCGCAGTCAGAGCTAGCAGGTATCTTTACACCACGTGCTTTGTAACCTCCCTTTGTAGCTGAACAAAGTGGCCATCAAAAGCTGATGCTTTGTTTCTTCTTTCCTGTGTTATTTGCTCTTACATTGGCACAAGTCCTGCGCAGATTGGAGCAGACGGGCGATTGCAGCCTGGAACAGGTTGCTTAGGGAGGTTGTGGAGTCTCCATCCTTGGAGATACTCAGAACCTGACCACACATGGTCCTGAGCAACCTGCTCTAGCTGCCCCTGCTTTGAGCAGGGGGGGTGCGGATTAGACAATCTCCAGAAGTGCTTTCTGACCTCAACCCCACTCCATGATTCTGTGGAAAGCACAGAAAGATTTCAGAAGTGATAAAAGTCCTGAGAGACAAAGGGGAACTAAATGGCTGCTATTCAGGATGTAACTTCATGTATCCTCTCCCCCATCCCTACTGCAGAAACAGCATTCTCACTCTGCTCGCTCTCTCTGTCCTCTCTCTCTTGCTCTCTCTGTGTCACACACACTCGTGCCATTACAAATATTAGTGGGTTACAGGGTGAACAAGATCGGGGAAAGGGCTCACATTAAAAGTAACTTTGTTTCCTGGGCTTCCCAGTTCAATCCACTTCGTTGTAGAGACAAATACAGAAATGTTTTTGCCAGCACAAGGGGGAGGAGAGGCCAGCTGGTCCTGGGCTAGTTTCAGGTGTGTGGAAAAACTTGGTTTAAGCTAGCTACGGCAGTTTTAAAATCCCCCAGCAGAGGCCATATTGCATGTGATGAGTTGTCCCTTCCATCCTTCTGTGAACCTCACGCACGCTGAATCGTCTCTGAGAGTCGGAGGAGAAGGAACCCGAATCAGGGTATTTCACAGGGAAGGTCATTGGAGCTATTGAGATGGCCAGAATGAAAATTGCACTGGAGTAACTGTGGGAAGACATCAGATGTTTAAAAATGCAGAGAATTAGGCAAGAAAATTGCTGCAAATTCAGGATAATAAATATGGAAGATTGGGGTTTACAGCTTCAAAAGTTTTTCTTGTTTTTTGTTATTTGAGAAGGAAGAAGTTATTCTTGCGTTTTACTCTGTGTTCAAAGTACTGGTTTACTCGTGAAAGACAAAATTCTCTTAAACACAAGGAAGAGCTGAATCCAGAGTTTGTGAACACAGCATGTAGCTTCGCTGTGAAGTCCAAACAAGGTTCTGGTTGACTGTAAAGGGTCTTTCCAAAGGAGCTGGGTGGCATGACCCAGACCTGGCTCTCTGAACTCTGCCCCATTGTTAGGGGACACTGTTCAGAGCAATGCACAAGCTGAGAATAACAGCAGCTCCAAAATGAGTTAATTAGTAATTAGAGAAAGAAAACTAAAAACCGGAATGCGCTCTGCTGACCCTGCCGTTTGGCATCTCGTTTTGTCATCAGGTGAATGAATATGCTTACGTCGTTGTGTACAACCCGATGTTTAGTTTGAGGAAATCTGAAAATCTGCTTTCCAGCTGGTTGCATTTGCCGTTGGAGGAGAAATAAGGTCAGGGAACGGAGCCGGGGGTTGCAGACAAAGACCTGATCCGTGCAGTGCCCCGTCGTAGCTGTACTTGGCCAATTATTTGCCTGGCAGTCAGAGGGTGGCAGTGGAAAGTTCAGTTCAGCAGCAAAGATTTGCTTCAACAGCTTGTTACATTTTTAGAGACTGGAGATGCCTCAAGTGTGGGTTCAGTTCAGGTCACTCTTTGTACCCTTTAATAGCTGCACACACATGCACACACAAAAAAAGATCATCATCTCCTTAAAATACATGGTCTGGGCTTCAGATGACATTAACTCCTTTTGTGTAACTAAATACTATTACTGATTCACCACGTTGGTTAGTTCCCAACCTGGAATTCCTCGTGGCAAATGTGTGGCAGGACATAAAGTGTTAGAACGAGGAGTTTTGTTTTGGTACTTGTTCCTTTTTTTAAATTTTTTTATTTATTTTCAAGAAAACAAAATTTGTGAATGGTTCTTAATTCTCTTGAATTTATTCTGTTTATTTACTGACAAAATCTGACATTAAAGTTGGCTAGTAGCACTCACTTGCAAAGAGGGGAATTGACAGGATCACACTGCCGGTTCTGTTTTTACAACTGCAAAAAAAATGATTTTCAGACTGAAGTGCAGTAATTTGAGAGGCAATATTTGGTTAACAAAACTGCACAACTAATACGTACTCTGAATCTGTGTGTTTTAAGTGCGTCTGTCAAAAAGAACGTAATAGATTGGATCTCTCGGGAAAAGGTTAAAATTATCTGTCTGCCTAGATTCAGCCTTAGGATTCATAGTGGCAGATGCATTGCAATCATCTGTGAAACTGGTCTTACGCTTTATAAATGCAAGTTTATGACACTTGGAATACGTGGCACATCTAAGGTCATCGGAGCCGGGCGCTGTGATATGACTTCGTTTGCTTGAGGCTAGAATGTGTAGGAGATGAACTCCAAAGCATTGCAACACTGTACGAGGCATCCATGAGGCCACCTAGTAAAGCTGTACTCGGCTGAGAGCATCTAGAAGAGCTTGAGTTCTCAAGCAAATCCTTTAGACTTGGATTTTATTCCCCCCCCCGCCCCTGCATGAAGCTGTGCAGGGCGAGAGTCTGAGGGATACATAATTTTAAAAAGCTATGTGCATTACAGCGGGGTAAGACAGATTGCTTGTCTAAAAACAAAAAAAACAAAAGACTCCTGAGTTTCTTTGCTGCATTGCAAATACGAGGCTTGAATTTGAGTTTCCAGTGGCACTCTGAGCTCTCCCATCTTAACTCTTCCTTTTCAGATGAGTGTGTTTGCATTGAATATAGCAAATAACATTGTAACCTGTATTATTTAATAGGCCGTCAAGAAAACGAAGAGACCTTGGCTCTGTGGCAAATGCCACTGTGGTGATACCCACCATCGCATCCTCTCCAAACAATTCTGCAGCAGCAGCGGAGAATACAGAGGAACAGAAACCTTTTGAAAAAGTGAAGTCTAAGGAGTCTTTGGTTATCTCAGGCCTGCGGCATTTCACCGGCTATCGCATTGAGCTCCACGCTTGTAACCATGACGCTCAGGAATCCCGATGCAGCGTTGCAGCTTATGTCAGTGCCAGGACCATGCCAGAAGGTAATCATCTTCCTGAGCTTTGCTTTGGGGTGATGACTGTTTCTCAAAATGCTGCTTTTCCTGTGGGAGCCAGCCACAATCCGGAAACATCGTGTGGGACTGGTGCTGTCTTTATGTCCTGATAGGGAAGGATGATGGATGAAGTATTGGCAGTATTGGATTTTGCCAAAGATGTGAAATAAAACTGTTACTAATCATGAACTTGGTTCTAGCTAAGGCTGATGACATCGTTGGTCCAGTTACCCATGAACTGGTTGAAAAAAATACCGTGCATTTGAAGTGGCAAGAACCAAAGGAGCCAAATGGTCTTATTGTGCTGTATGAAGTGAATTACGGCCGTCTTGGGGAGACAGAGGTGAGGATTTCTGCTTGTCCCTTAACACAGCACATTTGGAGAAGTAGTTGTGCCTGGGGGTTCCAGGACTGGCTTTAACAGTCCTCGTGCATGTGGTGTCCTGTCCTGTCGGGTTTCTTTGTGCATGAACCAATGTGACATAATTTACTGGTGAATTTTGTATCCTCTGGAAGTCTGTCTCGGGTGACATCAAGAAATAAAAATCTGCCTCTATGGTGCCTCTTTGCCAAATAAGCTTTCTGCATGGAGTTTTTTTAGGAATTTTATATCACAGAAGGACAGGAACACTACATCTAAATTGAAGTTGCTGAGAGAAAATAAGAAAGCGTCGAGCAGCCAGAGAGCTTGTGGGCAGCCCTGCCGCCCGTGCAGAATGCCAGTACCGTGTGGGTAGGAGGGCTTGCCAGCCCAGGTCAGATTTCAGGGCTGAGGTCTGGTACCGCAAATGGCATATGCTCTCGGTAATCTGAACTACTAAACTGTAAAACGCAAATCCAGGACAAACCACAGAGCTTGTGAAAGCCCTATTTGTGTACGTTTGCCAGACAAGGAGGCGAGGTTAGAAATCCCAGTATGCTGTTACAGAGCTCTGGGTTGTTGCAGAGGTAGCGTAACGCAGCCTTCCTCTTCCCTCCTCCTGCAGGAAGCACACTACTGCGTTTCCCGTAAGCATTTTGCCAGCGAGCAGGGCTGTAAACTCCGTGGACTGCAGCCTGGAAACTACAGCGTCCGTATACGAGCTACATCACTGGCTGGAAATGGCTCATGGACAGAACCTACCTATTTTTATGTGGCCGATTATTGTGAGTTCATTTTATTTTCAACATTTAACTCCTGATAGAAACCCAGGTTATTTTTGGAAGGTGGGAGTTAAGCAAGCCATGGACAGAGAACTGTAGGGGGTCATAAAATATTTACCAATGCATCTACTTTCAAGAAACTGAAATTACTTAGAAGTGTGGCTTTTCTTCATGAGTTCTCATTCTGACCAGCCCCACGTTCTGTATCTGAAATAGCCTCTAGTTTTGTGTTTGTTCCAATTGATTCAGGAGGGATATTTTATTGAGGAAAAGACTTGGATTTTGGACCTGTATAATGCCTCCAACTTTCTTTCTCTCTTAGTGAATGCTCAGCCTAATATTGCTGTTATAATTGTTCCGATTATTTTTGCCATAATAATTGCTGGAATTATTGGAGCTGCTTACGTGCTTGTGAAAAAGAGGTGAGTGCAATTTTATGTTGTTTTCACCAGAACAAGCAAAACTTAATCTAAAGGTTTTGTTTATTTGTTGGGAGTAACTCTGTGGTTATTTTCTAATTGAGATAATGATGGCAACATTAATTTAGTTTAGGAAATCTTTTGTGCCTTTGGAAATTGGGACTTTGCTGCATGCTTTGGGAATTAATCAAACCGCCTTCAGTTCTAATGTGTCAGAGGCTGCAAATGTGCTGAAGAATTTGTGTCTCTCTTCCAGACAAACCGAAGGACCAACTGGACCACTCTATGCATCCTCTAACCCTGAATATCTCAGCGCCAGTGATGGTGAGAGCAATGAGAGCTTTCTTCAGTGACGTGTTTCTTGTGTAGTCGTTCAGGCAGAGCAGCAGTATGGGATTGACATTGTCTTTATGGAGTTTTCTAGTCTTTTCTTTAAATTTCTACCCATAGTATCCTGTGGCAGTGCTAAACAAGGCTGCTACAGAAATGTCTTTCAAAAGATTCTTGCTCGATTCAGAAACGTTTCCCTCTACTCAACAGTCTATGTCCCCGACGAATGGGAGGTGCCACGAGACAAGATCACTCTCCTCCGAGAGCTGGGACAGGGCTCCTTCGGCATGGTGTACGAAGGGATCGCCAAGGACATAGTGAAGGGAGAGCCGGAGACTCGAGTAGCTGTGAAAACTGTTAACGAATCAGCCAGCCTCCGCGAACGCATCGAGTTCTTAAATGAAGCTTCTGTGATGAAAGGGTTCAGCTGCCATCATGTGGTAAGCATCACTGGGTGCCTCGGATGATTAGCAAGGCCCATCACATAACTACTACTTCTTCAGTGTTTTCAAAACTTCACGTTCAGCTTACAAAGCAGCCTGTCTGCAGAGGCAGTTGATCAAAAAGAGCTGGGATCTTTCCCTGTCGTATTTCATAAAACGCGTCTGCCTGCGCCATTCCACTTTCGCTCTTTCAAAACTTCTCAGCGTGCCAAGGCTTCGTGGTGCTGTTCTGAGCTCTTTTTCAGGGGGCAGTGGCTTTGCTGCAACCCCCTCTTTTCGTAGCTGGGCTCTGCCCAGTGCGTTTGGACACAACCTTGAGGGAATTTCTCACCTGTTTTCCAGGTTCGCCTCCTTGGGGTGGTCTCAAAAGGGCAACCTACTCTGGTGGTCATGGAGTTAATGGCACATGGAGATTTGAAAAGTTACCTTCGCTCTTTGAGACCTGATGCTGAGGTAAAGACAGGAGAGAGGGAGTCTGTTGTAACAGTGTAACTTGATTTGGTTTTTAATACTGCTTTATTTATTGTAGAATAACCCTGGTCGTCCGCCACCAACCCTGAGAGAAATGATCCAGATGGCTGCAGAGATCGCTGATGGCATGGCCTATCTGAATGCCAAAAAATTTGTTCACCGAGATCTTGCAGCTCGTAACTGCATGGTTGCAGAAGACTTCACTGTAAAAATTGGAGGTATGTAGTGTGTGATCAGAAGAGAATTCTGTGGGTCATATTTGTTGTAAAGGCAAAATATGAAGCCCAGTACCAATGTGGCAAACACAAGTGATTTTCACTGGCTACCTTTGGAAACGCAGCAAACTTTCCTCTTTTTCTTCCTGGTGAAAGAATTGTATGGACTTTAGCAAGAAAATCATCTCCTTCAGAGCCAGGGAAGCCTTTCTCAAATTCTCTAGTCTCAAACCTCTATCCAAAAAGTTTATTGACTTTCCAGCCTAAGCTGCCTAGGGTTATCTCAGCAAACTGTTCCTTGCTTTCGTGAGAGTTATGACAAAGAAGGTGTTTGATACAACAAACCAAGTGTTGCTAATCCTATCGTTAGGTCAGGTGCCTTTTTAAAAGTCATTTATCTTCCACAAGAACCAGTTTCTAACCCAAACCCTTTTAGAAATAAGTAAATATAACATTTAAAAATAAACCAAAACCCCACTGCGTGGTGGTTTTTCAGACCTTTTTGGACATAAAGCCAAGGCAGTGGGATTTCAGGGCAGAGAGAGCTCTGTTTTGCTTAAAGAGGATGAATAAAAATAATGTTTAGAATAGAAGCTGTCACTAAAAATTTTAACTCTGGAGTCTCTGTCACAGCTCTGTAGAAAAAATGCAGGGAAAAGGAAAATGTTTTGAATGTTAATCACAAGGTGACAGATGACTGCAAGTTGGGCCCTAGGAGGCCTCCTGGGTCTATGAAAATAGTCTGGCGTCAAAGGAACGAAACATTCATCTGGAGACGTTGCACAGTACAAGCAGCAGGGAAGGAGTGAGGTGTAACACGTCCCAATTGCTTTTCTCAGACTTTGGCATGACCAGAGATATCTATGAGACGGATTATTACCGCAAAGGAGGCAAAGGACTGCTGCCAGTGCGGTGGATGGCACCCGAATCATTAAAGGATGGTGTTTTCACTGCTTATTCGGATGTGTGGTAAGTGGTGCTCTGCAGTCCCAGATGGAATCCAGCTCAAGAGCTTGCTATTTTAACACACATAGTTTAAACTATGAGTTGCTGACTTCTTCAGAGTATGGACAAAACAAAAGCATTGTTTTGAAACCCTTGTCTTAAAAATATAGTCATGTTCTTTTAAAGCATGTGTTCTCCAAAATAAGACTACTGCTTGTAGATCTCCAGGATGTTTTGTTCTCACCAGGAGTTTTCTCTCTTTCTTAGGTCGTTTGGTGTTGTCCTTTGGGAAATAAGCAGTTTGGCAGAGCAGCCGTACCAGGGACTCTCCAACGAACAGGTGCTAAAGTTTGTAATGGATGGAGGATACCTGGATCAGCCGGACAACTGCCCAGAGAGGCTGTAAGTAGTAAAAGAGGGGACAATCGACCAAGCTGCACTGTTCAGCTGAAGTGTGTCCAAGAAAGGTGGCCCGACACATGGCACCTGTTAACCCCTTCTCTCTTGGGGAGGAACAAAACAGGCTTTAGTGAGCTGTCTCTCACGGAAATTCAACCCGCACATCCTTAGTGATCCAGGGGTTAAAGACCTGAGCCAGCCTATTTCACTAGAAGGGAAATTAAACCAACCTGGACGTTGCATCATGAGTACAGATTCAGGAGAAGGAAGTGCAAAGCACAGGAAAAGCTTAAAATACAAACAAGCACGGTATCAGTTGCCCAAACAAAATGTTTTTCCTCCACTCCAGACTAGTGGGTGGCAATTGGCTTACATTGCGTGGCAAAGCCTGGCCACCATCTGCATCCATGTGGCTACAGAGGCTGGAGAGCAGCTTGTTAATCCGAGGTCTGCTGAGGTTTTTTTATCTCTCTCTACTACGTAAATAGTCTTGAGAATTACAACAACTTTTTACCACTGATTTTTCAGAAGTCCAGTTTATGGCTAATGAGGAGGGAGAGGCAGGAGAATGCTGTACTGAGCCAAGAGCTGTTTATCGTGTCCGAGGCCTTTTCATTCCGGTTGCAGACTCATTGCCCCACTTAAAGTACAAGGCCGGGCTGCCTGCAGGGTTAGGGAGAAAAGAGGGCAGTGTGCGAAGACAGTGAAAAACACCTCGCAGAGATTACAGACTGAAGCCAGACATTCTCCTGTGCCGGGGTTAAGGGTTATTCTCTGCAGCTGCTCGTGACGTTTACTGTCTGGAGGTTACTGCGTCCCCAGGTCTGCCAGCACGGCTGCATACCCAGATGCTCCCTAAACTGCTTCTGTCAGAGGAATTAAAAAAAATCCTGTTACTAAGGGTTTGAGCTGAGCTAGAGCGTTTTGACAGAAGGGTGTAAGGAGGCCCTGCTGAAGCAGCGTGTGGCGGTGAGGGGAAGGAGCCCTGGCTGGAAAAGGGAACGCCGATGGTTCTGGTAACCTCTTACCCCAGCCTGCTTCTATCCAAAATGGCACTTCCAGAGTCAAAAAATAAAAATGTTTTGTGAGTGTCCTTATGAAAAAAACCTGCTGGCCTGGACATTTGTCTCTCATGGCCTGTTACAAACTCCAGTTTGAAACTTTATTTGTACTTGTAAGGTCTTTCTCCATGGTGTCTGATAACAGATGACCTCTTGCCGCAGTCTTTCTTTTGGGTTGGATGTTTACAGGACCTCTGTCCTCTGCACAGCCTCCTGTTTTCCTTGAAGTTGTAGGAGCTTTATTATCTTTCAGGCTGAGTTAAAATTAAAATTGGGTGAACTAAAAAATTGTGACCTGGCTGTGAGTGCAAGCGCACATACACAGAGTGTGTGAACTGCAACCCTGTTTCCTTTGGAAGCCAAGTTAAGGACAATTGAAGGAATTGGAAGGAATTTTTGATCTAGACAGAAATAGAGAAAAAGGAGTGTCAGGATCTACAGGCAAATGTGGAGACTGGAAAGAGAACAAACAACTCCGAGTGTCAGAGGAGTAGCCTGTGTGATGGGTGCTCTGACATGGGTACCAGTCTTGGTCTGTGCCGGCCCTGCCTACGTGGAATTGTCTCTTCCTACCCCTGACTCTTGTTTGTCCCGATCTAGGCACAGCCTGATGCAGATGTGTTGGCAGTACAACCCTAAGATGCGCCCCACCTTCATCGAGATCATCGAGATGCTGAAGGAGGACTTGCACCCCAGCTTCCACGAGGTCTCGTTCTTCTACAGTGAGGAGAACAAACCTCTGGAAACCGAGGAGTACGAGATGGACTTTGAGAACATGGAGAGCATTCCCCTCGATCCCTCCTCGTACTCACAGAGGGACAAAGTCCTGGGGCGGGACAACGGACCCTCCATGGCCCTCAAGGGGAACTATGAAGAGCACATACCTTACACTCACATGAACGGTGGCAAGAAAAACGGGCGGATTCTCTCCATGCCCAGGTCAAGTCCTTCCTAACGCTTCCTGTTTGGCCCAAGGGTTGCGTCTGCTTTTTTTCCCCCCCTCCACAAATCTCAGGACTCTTGTTATTGCTGCCACAGTGTATGACACACATCTACAAACTCTTCAGATTTTTAATCATCTTATGATTATTTTTTTTTTTGCCAAGTTGACTGGCTGTCAGTGGACTTATCTGTGAACATAAATGGAAGAGGTTTCCATGGCTGCTGTCCCTTCTGTAACCATGGTTTCAAAACAGGAAGCGACCGTGTAAGTTAAACTGAAGGAGGAGCATCCACGTTTGCCAACAAAAGACGTGAAATTTGCTGGTATCTGAGCTACAGCCTAACGGTGCGGAACAAAACTTCTGCAGGACAAAAGCATTTCCAGTAGAATTCCAGGCTTTCAGGCATACTCTTCACTACAGCTGAAGGATTCAACACAGCAGTCGGACGCGCCAGATCCTCAGATTGACCAATAGCTGCTGCTTTCCTACTTGTTAAATGGGTTAAATCCCAGGGGTGCGTGCGCGCGCGTGTGTGTGCGTGTGTGTGCAGTATATATCTGTGGGGTGTATATGTATAGCAAAATATACACTTCTTTCTTTTTTTGTACATAAGTTTTGTATGTTCTCACAGAAGCTTTCCTCTTCTTGGAAGTGTGTACTTATCTTTTTTTCCTGTTTCCCTGGAGTGACTGAATCCTAAACAGATTATTTTTATACTAAGGACTCTTGGGAGTAGCTTTTCTCTCATTAACAAATGAGGAAAATGTGCTGGGAGCCAAAGGAGCAGAAATCTGAGATTTGTGGGTACTTTCAAGACCAAACGAAGTAGGAGTCCCCTGACCTGAGATAATGGAGTTTTCTGTCCTTACAGCGTTGGGTATATATATTGTTTGTTGTAAAATATTTAAAAACGTCTTTAGTTTAAATTTTAACTTCATATAAATTATTGACTGTTTATGATCCTTTCGGGGAGGGGAGAATTTGGGGGATTGTTTGGTCTTAAAGTGGTCCAAAGATTTCAGAATGAACTAATTTTCACCGATTACCCTTTTAGGAGCTATGAAGCACATGTTAAGTTTATACTTGACAAGGCTTTATAATACAGTTTCATGATTTATACAATGCAGTCAGCTGGCTCCAGTCGAAGCCCTGAGATAAAGTAGTTGGGACTTCACTTGGGGTGTTGAGGGCTGAAGGACACCGGAACATCCCGGCCCCGAGTCCTGCTACCCCTTTGCCCCCGCGTCCCTGGCTTTGCCTTCTGTGCGCGCTGTGCCGCAGAAGCAGCCGGCAAGAGAGGACGAGGAAGAACTCTAACTGAAAAAAGAGACACTAAAGCCAATTTGAAGGGGGAGAGCACAAGGCTCTTGGCTCTGCACTTGAAGCAGAAGCTGAACGTGACTGCGGTTACCTACCTGCTGCCTGTCTGCTGCTGCTCAGGCGCCTGGCCTCATGCTGCCTGCAGGCCTTCGATGTTTTCCTGAGATACCTGCGCGGCGTCCTGCGGACTTCCCGGGATGCGTGCGTTAGCCACTGCTTTCAGCTCTTCGGGATGTCAGCTTTCGTCTTCTGGACTGTGCTTTGTTTTGCTGCTGTTTGCATAAAAGAGAGAGCTGATTAGCATAAGCGGTTAGAAAATAATTGTGAAACTACATGTGTCTTGTAGTGATGAGGGAGTGTGCTGGCAGGGAGAAGTGCTAATGCGAGAAATGAAGATGATCGATGTTGCAGGCCCTTGTCGTACACGAGGTGGTTTTAAAAGGGGAGAGATGCTCAGTCCTCCACTTCTCCTCCTGGAGAAGTCCAGGAGCCAGTCTGCGCTCTCTGCCAGGAGGGAACGAGGTTCCCCTGACTCGGTGAGAGTGGGGATGCCGAGCTGGTGCGTGGCTTTTTATTCCAGCCCAGGCGGTGCTGCCGATTTCTCCCTGTAACCGAGTGGAAGGGGCCGGAGGCTGCAGGGACGGACCTCTCGGAGCCCGCTCCGCTCAGCCACACCGCAGCTAAACCGGTCGGTGCGATGTCAGGGGAGGCCCCCGCACTCTGCACCCCCACGAGCTGCCAGGCCTTTGCACTGCTGAAATCTGGTCAGTTCGGACAAAGGTGGAGGGTACAGGTTGCTCACAAAGTTAGATGGAAAATCTACAGTCCAGACATGGGTAAGAACCTTCGATTTCAAAAGGCCTCGTTTACATTTCTTCTGCTTTACAAAGTAGTAACTGTTTAGCAGCTCTATACTACACTGCAGGAAAGAAGACATATTCTCCCACTTTTCTAAGGAAGAGAAGTTTTTCTTATTAGAATTTTTTAATTTATTTTAATATATAAAACACTGTAAAAAAAAAAACAACAAACAATTTGTTTTCTTAAACACACAGAACATGTAAATTTGTATCCGTAAAATCTTGCCAGGGGGATGTGGCGGGGTTATTTTTTTTCTGCT
>NW_009612325.1:53520-62455 GCF_000690535.1 Cariama cristata
GTGCAGTCTACCTCAGTGTTTCTTAAGGATATTTTTAATACTACGCACCTCTAAACCTGTTTAAATATTCTGGTCTGGACCTATTGTGAATCAGGGAAAATCAATATCAGCTGATTCCCAATACTAGGGACCATTCACCGAGGGGAATGGGTAGGAGAACGGCTCGTCACTGGTTATCGCTCGTCGAGCAGTAGTGACCAAAGGAACCAATTTACAAATTTGGATCTGATACTCTGATATCCTCCTCTTGGTTCTGTTGCCATTAAAAAAAACCAAAACCCAAACAAAACAAAAGAGCCATTTAAATATTTGGACTTGAGTGATCTAATGACCTAAAAGGAGTAGACTGCTTCCTTCTGGAGCAGTGTTTGCCAGTGTGGAGCAGGGACTGTGACCAGCCCTTGTTGTTGGAGTTGGATTTTGGGGTATCTTGGTCACTGCCCTTCTGGCTGCACCCAGGTAATCCGGAGTCCAGCCGGTAGGATGTGACCGCCTGAAATAAACCTTTCCCAGCACGTCCTTGTTTTGATAACATTTTAAATTGCAGTGATCGTAACTGTGGGAATAGAAGATCTTTTATATAAACAAACATTGGAACCTTGTATTGGGTCTGGCTTTTAAATTTAGTTGATATTGGTTGGCCCTCTGAGAACCCGTGATTTGCAGCCCTGGGATCACTGAACAAGGGAGTGTGTGTTTTGCGTTGTGGACAGGCAGTCCGTTCACGTGGCTCGTACTGTCATCTTCACTCTGCACCACACGGAGCAGTTGTTCATACCCAATCCTGCGCGTAAAGATTATTCTAGTCATCCTTTCTACATTGTGCCGAGGGTGAGGAAAGGTGTATGGTACTAGTGGCGAGGATATCGTTTTTCCCTTTTTTTTTTTTTTTATAAAACAAAAAAATAACACTAGCGGTTGCCACTCGTGGCTGCTAAAAGATTGCACTCGCTTAACTATAGGATTAGGAAGAATAAATGAACATCACCTGTAAAACCCAGCTCTCACTTCTGGAAAATCCTTTACTCTCGGCCCGCAGCTGACCCTTTGGTCTCTGTTGTTGGAAGATCCTTGCCCTGGGGATGCTGAAGTCCCTCCCTTGGGTCTCGCCGATGCCTGTCAGAGATGCGAGGGGTTGCAGTGAAAGTTGAGATCACACGCTCTAGACAAAACCACCTCTCCGTGGGGTGTTGCGAAGGGCTCCTGCCCAG
The DNA here is from genome assembly GCF_000690535.1 of Cariama cristata. Taxonomy (NCBI): domain Eukaryota; kingdom Metazoa; phylum Chordata; class Aves; order Cariamiformes; family Cariamidae; genus Cariama; species Cariama cristata. The sequence continues at coordinate 54,732 of NW_009612325.1, forward strand.
CAAGGTGTGCTGTGCGAGCGGGTGCTGTGCCATCGTCGACGTCGCTGCTCCTGTCTGCTCCGGCGAGATCTCTCTCGGGCTGAGAATACCGCAGCTGCGGCAGAAGCACGAGCACTTGCTGCGGCTGCTAAGGAGGAGCCAAGGGATCGCGCAGGAGAGCGGGTGGAACGGCTGGAGGGGGGAGCAGGTGGGAAGCTTTTTTTGCGTTGAGGTAGCATTTGTTGGAGGGTCGGATCCTGCTCTTGTGGGCAGAGAACTTGCTGCTCGCAGCACAGGGCAGCAGGACGGACTCTTCGGCCTGTTCAGGAGCAGCTGTAGCCGCCCGTGCGCAGTCCGGAGACAGAGAGGGGACCAGCAACCAGCCAGAACTTCGCTATCTCTAAAGCTGGTGGAGCAGGAGGGATAAGAAACGGCTTTCTGTGCTCTGCTGTGTTTTCACTGAGCAAATGTTTGAAGCCTGAGACTGGAGAGGTTTCTCAGAAACATTGCGCACGTTAAATTCAATTGCCACTTCCTGAAGGCCTCTTGCAAACCTGGTACTTCTCTTGCAGTACAGGGCAGCATTGCAAAGCTTGGCTGCTAAGGTTAGAAACGTGTCTGTCTTGGCTGCTTGTAAATACTCTGTTGTGTTGTAAAATAGACGAGCTAATAACGTAAACTCTGTGCCAGCACTGGGTTGGGAAAGGTGATAGGAACTAGACCGCGCTGCAAGGAGGATATTTTCTGTTGCTGATAAAGCAGCTGTGTTGGTGTGGAAGGGGCTGCTTTTAGGTTGCTAAAGGGTACTCTTAATTTATGGGTAGTGTATCTCTTTCCTCCTAAACTTGTATTATAGCGATGGGACACTTTGCTTAATTTTAGTATGTTGCATATAATGTCGGTATCTCTTTGGAAGAATCTCGAAGTCGCTTACTGTGTTATTGACCTAACTATGATGAAGACAAATAGGAAAAGACAGGAGCAAGAAGGGTGCTGTGTTGGTTATTCTTGAGCCTCCGTTCTAGGGGAGGCAGAGAGGCAATCGAGTTCCCTCCTAACGTCACTGTGATACGAAGACGGACCCTGAGGTATTCCGGGCCCTTCACTGCGAGCAGTGATTCCTGATACCAAGACTGGAACCTTGTTTTACAAGTCAGAAAGTAAAGTATCTTTGTGCCATAAAAACCTTACTCTCAAGGCTGTGCTAGGTGCTCCCGTGATCCATGTGAGATCGGTTCAGAGCCTGGAGTGAGCAAGAAACTGCAGATAAACCCTCTGATCCTCTGGCTGTGTCCCAGCCTCCCTCGAAGCTGCCCACCGCCGCGGGGAGACTCGCGGGCACGGCCACGGCAGGAACCCCTTCCCCTCCGCAGAAGAGCCAATGCCCCTCGTAGTTTCCAGTGCGCGAGGTCCAGGGAAAGGAGCTGTTGAATGGATTCGAGTCAAGAAATAGTTGCTTTGGAAATACATGAAATTCGAAATAAGATCAGTTTGGTATTTGTATGAACTTAATTGAATTTGGCCTTTTTATTACCTTCTGCTTGGCTCTGTGTTAACTCTGCTTGGATTCTGTATGTGAATGTTGGTGTAAGAGCATTAACGTGTTCAACCTGTTCTGTTCCGGCTTGCCTTGTTACGGGCATCACAAGAGCGAAGCCAATCATACAATACTTTTAGAGGAACCTGACTGTTCAAAAGCAATTCTAAAGCTACCGTTTTTAGCAAATCTGCTGTCGTTAAATGTGTATTTCTTTCTAAAATGAAATTGCTTGTCCTTCTCAAAAGTAAGCACTTATTCTTGCAGTTTCGGCAAATTAACTGCAGCACAATGCAAGCTATACAAGGACAGGTAGAGAAATGACTTTTTAAATATTGTGTAATAAAGTTAGTATTAACTCCTGCAGCGTTGTTATTTTTTTGCCAACAGATTTGCAATCGGCAAGAAACTACGTTTCTGGTAGTCGTTTTGTTCTGAGTGCGGCGTTCCAGCTGATGGTACTAAATAGCTTCTTGTTCTCAGTCCAGAAAGCCCCTGTGGGAGCAGGGTCCGGCCGGCTGGCAGGACCTGGGGTAGTTCTGGCAGCTAAAGAGGAACCGTCAGCGGAGCTTAAAGGTGGGCACAGGTGCTCTTGCTTAGCTGAGTCCCAGCCCCTGTTAAGTCCCAGCGTCAGCAGTAAATCCTGAGCTCAGGACTAATTACCTGAGATACCTGAGCTGGACTCGGTACCAAAGCTCTTCTGTTAATCCAGATTCTCCCAGCAGCACCCAGCAACGCTTCCACCGTCTTAGTTTCCAAATACTTCTCCCATAACCGAGTCCCATGAAAACTGGCTGATGGAGAATTTTAGAAAGGCCTCTTCTAAATCTGAAAAGAGAGAGTGTTATTAAAAAGAAAAGGCGTTAACTTTTGCTTCAGTTTGGGTAACGGTTCTGCTCTTGGAGTATCAGAATTGCTTTGTGTTTGAGGGCCTGCGTGGATGGGGGCATTGGACATCAGCTTTAGCAAACACAGCCAAAAGCAAATGCTTTCTGCTTGCACTTAAATAAATTAAAGACAGTTTCAGTTACATGTTAAGGGATGAAGTTCTGTGAAGTCGTGGTTTTTTTTTTTTTCTGTTTAATCTTGCTGCTCCCATCTTTCTCTCTGCATATCTGAGGTTCCAGAATACAAATAGTCTTGCAGATACCTCTTGTTTGACATAAAGGATCAAATGTGCCATGATTATTTTTTTTTTAAAAGAAAGAAAAAAAAAGAAAAACCTTTGCCCTTGATTTTTTTTTTTTCAATGTTTTCATATGAGCCAAGCAGTGACATGTACAGAAAATATCTTTTAATATTAAGGAAAAAAAATCTTGCTGTGTGTCAGAATATTGAACAATTAACTGTTTATATTAAAATTCTGAATAAATGACCAAGAATAACTCTGTTCATTTTGCGTCTGCTGTCTGTGCAGCACTGAATGCTGCTTTACCACAGAGAAAACACTAAATTCGTATCTTGGAATAAGCACTACTTTCAGTTGCAAAATGAATGGTGTTAAGAAAAAAAAAAACACACCAACCCAGATCTGCCAATTATAGACTTGTGGTCTGAAGCCAGTTGAACTCCTCTGCCCGAGGGCTTGGGCGATCCGCGCTGGGCTGTGTCCTCACCGTGGGGTTCTCGGCGGCCTGATGCCACCGGATAAACATCGGTAAAGGGATTCCTTCTGCCTGAAACATCGAGAGCTGCTGCTCTGTAATGCAATTCTGTTATTTCCACACGCACGGACCGTAGTGGGACAAGCTCCTGCCCAGGCAGTCTTAAAAAATAAAAGTCGGAGGATCTGCTTCATCCCTGTCTTGCAGCTGAGCAGCTGTAACCGGGTTTGCACCGGGAACCATCTCCCCTTCTGTTCTGCGGTAGGTCGCTCTGGAAGTGTCAAATGTTTCTAACTTAAATCTTGTTTTGTTTCACCAAAAGTGAGATTTCCTTCCTGATCAGCTGCACCAGCGAGGTGGGGGACTTACTGTTGCTATTTTTCTTCTCGCTGTATTTAGCCGCTCAGTTAAGATACCCGGCTTTCCTTCCATTCGGCAAAATCCTTCAGCGTTGCACAGTTCCTTGCAGCCTTGGGGTTGCCACCGTCCGTGTCCGCAGGAGCAGCCCCTTCCCCAGCCACGTTGTGCACCGGAGCTGCCGCCGACGCAGGCTTCTCGTGGGGGCCGATGGCCGGGCAGGGGACGGTGCAGCAATGCAGCTGGCGGAATTAATGGTTTTGGCTTAATATTTCCTTCCCCGTGGCTCTGTCCAGCCACAAACATGATTTGCCCAGTTCCTCGGCTGGTGGCCCTGGCCATGAAAAAAAACCTGAACACGTGGGCTGGGGCTGCTCTGGACCCGTGTGGAGCTCTGCTCTCCAACCTGCCCCTCAGGAGGACCCGGGGATGTCGTTTGATGCTTATACCATGAATTGCTATAAAAGCGAGTGGCATGATTTTCTTTTCGCAAAAAGTGCTGCTTTTTCAGAGGAGTCCAGGTGAATCCTCACTGCGCTCCTCACCCCTGTCCCTGACAAATTCCAGTAACTTTCCTGGAGGGAGGAAAGATAACGGCCTGAAAGGTAACAAAGCTCCTAAAACTTCAAGGAAAAGAGGAGGCTGTGGAGAGGACAGAGGTCCTTCCTGGGAGGGAGATGGTGGTGCTGGCTGAACAGAAAGCGTGCGGTGCTGATGCCACCTAGTGCCTCTGACCAGGGGACCGGACAAGGTGACCGGAGCTGGCCCTGCTCTGCCCGCTGCCCCACGCCTGTTCCAGGCACACCAAGGAGCTCAGCTGGACTGCAGCTCTTTCCAAAGCCCATCTGGAGTTCTCTTACCGTGGGAGCGAGGAGAGGGAAAAAAAAATAAAATGGTATTTTTAAGACGTTTTGGAGTTGCTTCTTCTGGCACAGGTTTGTTCTCTGGGGATCCTAAAATGCAAAATTGAGCAAAGCCACAAAACTTGAACTTGCTGTCACGGGAGGTTTGTTGCCTGCTGGGCTCCCTGGGATGCTGTGGGGAGGCTGCCGAGGCTCGGCCAGCCCTCGTGCCGTTATCCCTCATCGCTCTTCCAGGCTGCCTGCACAGCTCTGCTGCAGTAACCCCCAGACTGTCAGACATGGGGCAGGAGGAAAAGTTTTCATCCTTGTTCGAGCTGAGGACAGCTCACCATCCCGTCAGCTGGAGCAGCTGCCTGGTATTTAGGAGTAGCCCTGATCTCTGGTACTAATCGAGCTCTTGTGGACTTCAGAGAAATTAAACCTTAATTCCTCTTTACTCTTGTGGTTTCCTGGAGCACGGGGTAATTGCTATTCCAAGTGCTGCCAAAGCTGCGGTCTCTGAGTAATTGGAGTGTGAGCGGATCTTGTTCTGATTAGGGCTTGGCTGGGCTTGGCGTCTGCTCAGGGCAGTTGGGTGGGGAGCGGGTGATTACCAGCCCACGGGGCTTGTTGGGAAGGAGCAAGCGGTTGTGCCAAAAAAAAATGAGCCTGGCCCGTGCCCGGGGCTCTGCCTGCCGAAACGCGCACGGTGAGGGCAGGGCAGGGGGATCACCCCGCTTGCTTTGGGAGCTGAAGTCCGTGTGTCTCACCTGCACGAATGACTACGGCCAGCACCGACGTTTCTGTGCTTCGCTATCGCTTCACCCCATGTAGGACTGAGACCTGCCGGGCTTCGGGGTCTCTGTTGCTGCCCAAGGTTGACCCATGACAGCAAAGACACAGGACTCGTTAACAGGAGCCCTGGGTGAGGCCTCATTACCCTGGCAGGAGGCTAACGAGCAATGGTGCAACGAGCCCACAGGCTCAGTCCCGTGTGCCAGGCTCCCATGACACACACAGAGCGCGGTTTTTCTCTGAACGGAACAGGAAGCAGTTTGCGGCAATTGCTGTCCTCGCAGCCATCACTGGTTCAGCGGTTCTCGGGGTACCTGCACCAGGGAATTCAGGGTCCACGACCCCCTCGGTGACTCTGCTGGGACCCTCCCAGAGCCCCGACCCCTGCGAGGGTGGGAGCAAGCGTCGGGGCAGCACCGGGGCCACCATTGAAGGAACTGCAGCATGGGAGAGGCGGGTTTGTTTGTGCCATCAGAAAAGGGAAGCGGTGAGATGGTTGAGCCAGAGGTCCCTGTGAGCAAATTGGTCGCTCGGCTGCTGCTTCCCTGATGAGTCTCTGCTCCTCACTTTGCTCCTGCAGCTGTAGAAGAAGCCGGGGCTGTCAGGTGCAAGCGTGCACAGGGAACCGGCCGGAGAGATGCCTCCAGCTCTCAGGGTAAGTCACTCTCTGCACGAGCTCCATCCCACGACAATGGGGTTGTCGCTCATCTTCCTCAAGGCCTTGTAAGGAAGCAGCTGGCCTTGAAGCCAAAAGTCCAAGCGCTGGGTTTCGTTCAGCCTCCCCCTACATGTGCCTGAAGGCAAAACGTGGGCTGGGGAGCCTCAGCCTACAAGGAGCTTCACTCTGCTGTGAGTGAAGAGGAGGAGACGAGGTCGGGGTTTAACCCACAGTGGGTCCCTGCGGCTGGCTCCGGAGCAGTGTTGGAGTGGCTGAACACCCTACGGGTGCTGCTCTTGGCTCCTGCTGCTGCTGTGCCACAGCTGAAGTTTGCAAGGACACCTTGGTGCTGCCCACAGCTGAGTTGGGGCTGGGCACAAGAGGGGTCCACGCCTGGGTCCCCCAAATCCCCCTCCAAACTGCCCACTCCAGGGCTGGGCACCCATGTTATCGGGGAGATCAAAGCAGAGGGGATGTGGGGAGGGCTGTGCTGAGCAGATGATGCTTTGGGGTTTGTGGCCAGGCGAGGGAAATGCTTTTCACCACCTGCCTTTGCATAACACCAGCCCAGCATGGGCTCCGTGCCATGGAGCTGCCTGTGGCTGTTCCCACACTGGTTGGGTTCTGCTCAGCAAGGCCGCAAGCGCGAGCTGACAAGCGGCGAGAAGGTTCGGTCTGGCCCAGGAGCCCAGCAGCCGCGCAGGGGTAAAACTCAGCTTCTTCAGCCTAGTTGAGGGGTTGGGAGCAAAGTTTGGAGCCAGTCTGGGCTGTGGGGTTGATGCCAATCAGGAGCAGCGGGCTTGGAGACCTCAGGATGGGGAGTTTGGTCTGTTGGGGCAGTTGGGAGAGAGCTGAGAGCGCTCCCACCTGCCTCCCTGCCTGGGAGAGCTGAGAGGGCTTGGAGGAAGGTCCTTGCCAGGGGATGAGGAGCTGCAAAGTGATGATGATGGTGTGGACGGACAGGGCCTCGCACCTTCCCTTGCAGAGGCTCTGCCATAGCACTTGAAAACAACGCCAAAGGTGCAAACATCAAGCCTACGTTGATATCTTGCCGTACGTTGAAGGTGAAGGTGACTCTTACCCAGGTGAAGGTTCTGCCCCTGCAGAACTGCCTTAGAGGTGATGGTTTGTCAGGCTGACAGCTGATAGTCACGAATGGAGCAGGGAGGTTTTGGCAGAGAGGGGAAGGCGGTTATGGTGTGTTAACAGCTTGTTTTCTGTTTCTATCTGCAAGCCTTGAGCAATGTTCAGGGGCCGTGTGGGCTCCAGGGCCACTAATCCCTGAGCCCCGCTGTAGGAAGTCACTGACCCGTCACACAGGTGGGAATGCCAGAGACCAGGAATTTCTCTCTGGCTACAGCTTCCATCAGCTGATACTTCTGACAAAACACTTGGCTTCTCCACTCCCCCCTTGGCAGCCCCTGGGCTGCAGCCTGCAGTGCTGCCTTAGACCGCGCTGAGCTCTGCCGTGCTCTGTGCTGTCGTCTCCTGCTTGGGGTTATACCTTGCACGGGGCTCCGAGGGCTCCCAAATGTCAGACTCGCTGCTCAACCACTCCTGGCCATCGTTTTCGAAGCGCTGGAAGAAGAGATGGTCCTTTAAGCGAGGTAATGGCCTTGCGTGCGGCTGCAGCCTGCAGTGCTGCCTTAGACCGCGCTGAGCTCTGCCGTGCTCTGTGCTGTCGTCTCCTGCTTGGGGTTATACCTTGCACGGGGCTCCGAGGGCTCCCAAATGTCAGACTCGCTGCTCAACCACTCCTGGCCATCGTTTTCGAAGCGCTGGAAGAAGAGATGGTCCTTTAAGCGAGGTAATGGCCTTGCGTGCGGGGAGAGCGGTCTGAGACGTGTGTCGGGAGCTGGGCTGCTGCAGGGCGGCCGGGGGAGCCTGTCCTGGACGAGCAGGAAGCAAAGAGTGCTGGAGTCCCTGGGCAGAGCTTGGTGGAGGGCTAACCA
>NW_009612325.1:62469-62849 GCF_000690535.1 Cariama cristata
GCAAAGAGTGCTGGGGTCCCTGGGCAGAGCTTGGTGGTGGGCTCACCCTGCTCCTCTCTGCAGGGGACACTGCGTAAGTCTTGGATAACGCTTTTCCTTCCGTTTCGTCTTCTTTTCAAGGCACATAAATGCTTCTAGGAGCTGGGTAATGGGTTAAATATCAGCCTTCTGGTTTTGTAATAAACTTGTTTCGTTGCTGCCAGTGAGCCGGAGGTCCCGGTGTTTGCAGACAGCTGTCTCTGCACGGCTGCCTGGCGAGGGCTGAGCCTTATGTCGAGAGTTTGGTGTTTGAGCAGATGCTGGGGAAAAGCCAGTCTTTCAGAGAGGGCTGGCGAGCAGATCCGCCGTGTTCGGAGCACAGCCTGAGCTGTGGCGGCGTG
>NW_009612325.1:62880-69754 GCF_000690535.1 Cariama cristata
CACCGGCTGGGCTTCACGGTGTCCGACAGCAGGGACGGGAAATGCCAGCAATGGTGTGAACTGGCCTCATTCCTGCGTGCAGTGCCATGACTTGGAAAGGGGGAAGCGAGAGCCCTGGGAAGCGGGACGTTTGCAGTCCTGGAGAAGCTGGACACTGCTGTCCTTGCCGGCAAACCTGATGCTTTCAGGTACCTTTACCTGTGGCATTAGAACTCTCGATATGCTTTCTCTGTCAGTATTTTCCCCCGCCTCCAGTTCTTTTCTGATGTGGATGTGCAGGAGACTAAGATCCAAACTGAACCGTCAAGAGAAGGTTAACGCAGAGCGGGAGGCAGGGTCACGCAGGCTCTGATCTGTGGTGAGCCTCAAGCAGCTCCCCTGAGCCCCAGCTAGGACACCCCACTCCAGCCTCACCAGTGCCGTGCCTGCTGGGACGGTTATGGGCTCACTGGGAAGGCTCAGGTGAGCTAACGTCTGTAACAAATAAATTAGCACTGGCTGCTTTAGAGCTTGTCTCGGTAGAGCTCTCTGCCCCCAGCATGTGCTTGCAGAGCAGTTTGTCCCACTGGGGCTCGGTGCTGTGGGCACAAAACATTCAGGTCTTGCTCAGCTCCTCTCCTGGCACTGGCTTTCTGCACTGTGGCACTCGCCGGTCCGTATGGGACCTTCCCTCAGCACCCGGCAGAGTCACTGCGGGAAGCTGCACGGTGACTCTTAGCTCGTGAGTTGGAGAGCATCCGAGGGGCTGCAAATCTGCCCCAGCCTCGCCGAGACCCTTGAGCTGAGGACTGCGCTGGCTCCCCGCTCCTCTGGCCCTTCCTGCCCAAAACCCAGGCCCCACACGCAGTGATAAGACAGCAGCTCGCTGTACAGTATGTTACAGTGTTGGACAGCTTATCTTCTCCCCTCCTCCAGCCTGGGCCGCATGAGCCAACCCCCACCGCTGCCAACGGCCGATGGTGTGGGGCCCAGGCCAGGCGAAGGACTGCACTTCATCCGATTTTGGCACAGCAAGTTTAGCCCTTGCTTTACAGAGGTTTTACCCTATAGCTCTGGACATCCCGCAGGGCGGTACGTAAAGGGCAGCTGGTGCAGGGCCAGCAGGGCAGGAGCCCGGAGGAGACAGAATAATTTTTGTTTCTTGTCTGTGATGCTCTCCGTGGTTTTCCAACAGTCTCTACCCCTGATTTCTGGGAAATGCCCAGACACTCTGCTCTTTCCTTCCTCCTGGGATCGTTCCATGTAGCAGAACTGACCGGTGCCTTTATCCCGCTGCATTTGGTGTGGGCTTTCCCCAGTGGAAAAGCAGAGTGTTTGATGCTTGGAGGATGTGATCGGCATGCCGAGAGCTCACATCCATTTTTCCTCTGATGTTTCCCCCGCCAGCGCCAGCCTGGCTCCAGGGTCGCTCGGGGACCTGCGGCATCCCTCCCTGAGCAGCGGAGCAGGGCAGCGGAGCAGGCTGGTGAGGATGGGCCAGTGCTGGCAGAGCTTTGTTCCAGCGCTGGCTGCTCTGGTGCTGTCTCTCACTGTGACACTTGCGGCTGCATCTCCAGTGACCGGCCCGTCCGAGGAAAATCAGCAGAGGCAGTTGGAGGAGGGAAGTTTTGACTGTAGGTCTGAATTGGAAGTATTAAAAATCTTTGTTGGGCTCCCAGTGGCCTTGCAAGCAGTTACAACAGCATGGAGGTTTTTTCCTTGAGACAAACTCAGATGGCTGATCCCACTGTCCCCACAGCATCAAAACCCCCTGAGACTGTCCCAGACTGTCACATGCAGTGGACGCCTGTCACTACTTCCTTCCTCCCCATGCAGGAGCCCAGAGTCGTCGTGTTTTGCCTGCTGGGAAGCTCTGGCAAAGTGCGGCAGAGCCCTGCTCGTGTGCAGGGACCTACCCGGCCCAGCCAGCGATGTTTCCTCCCCAGCTCTGCCCTGGGAATTCCTCTGATGAGGCTGCTCCCTGCAGTAATAACCTTTTATGGTTCCCGGCCTGAGGCGAATTAAGCAACTGCAATACCTAATCTGCTTAATGTTCTCCTAAAGCAAACAGCGTCTGTTCTTGAAAGTGTCATTTTGTCATCCCATCTCCAGCTTCAGCTGAGTAAAGGTGAACCCTGCTGTCTGCCAGTGCCTGGGGAGCCAAGATGCCCCGTCCCCTCATCACCACGCTGCAGCTAGACGGAGCATGGCTTCTTCCAAACAGGCTCGAACGCTGAGTCCAGGAGACTCGAGGGGCTCCAGAGTTTGCCATACTTGCCGATATATGGGTGACGACCTCGATCGTGGATATAGGGGTGTTCACAGCCCCCCAGACCTGTCTCCCTCCTGTGCGGGCTCCACACTGGTCCTTCCTGGCTCATCATGCCAGAACCTGCTGCCTGAAAGTGGTTTTTTCCCCCATGAGCCCCTCCAGCAGCACCCCACTTGCCCAAGCACCCGCACAGCTCAGCTCTATACATGGTGCCAGCCCAGCATCAACTGACTGAGGCGTTAGCTGTGGGGAGCCCTGAATTGTCGTGTCTGGTGCTCACGCATTGCCTAAAATGGTCTCCCCATCGCCGTGGCCCTGTGCACGCCTGTGCTGCTGCCTAACCGCCACTGCCGCCGAGTTCACCGAAGGCTGGCTGCAAACCTGATTTATCGTGTGTTGAACGGGAGTGTCTGAAGTCTCCGAGGAGGATATAAGTCGTTTGGTGGGCCTGGAGGGGGTCTGTTGACTGCAGCCTATGTCTTGGCCAAATCCTGAGCCCTCCGTGGCACAGGCAGAGCACAGAGAATATTTTCCAGGCCTCCAAAGAGCTGACTTTGTTCCAGGGATCCACTTCAGAGCTGCAGCCTGGAGCGTGGTGCAGGCCCAGAGTAGCCTTGGCAGGACGGACAGATCCTGCTTGGGAGGAAAAAACCTCTTTGTTTTAGCTAAACCTGCGGGCCAGGGCTCTGGCCTCTGTCAGGCCACGGCGCTTGTCAGCTCCTGCAGCTCCATCCCTGCCGCCTCTCGGGGCTTTGCTGCTTTCTCTGCAGGTAGTTCGCTGCTGCAAGGGATGGCGAGAGCAGGGAATCTCCTTTTTCTTCCTTCCTTGGACTTGTCTGAGGGGAAGTGTCATTTGTCCTGGTTCCTCTGGGACGCTCCCCACCACCTGGTTGCTCCCCTTGGGTCCGTTCTACCTTAGCCTTCATCCCAGCCTGTTTTGGGGGTTCAGTCGCTTTTACTGCCCGCTGACATCTTTGGCTGCTGTTTCCTACAAGCTCGTGCCAAAACCCGCGCTGGTTCAAATGTGTATTCACTTCAAAATGCCGATTTTTGATTGCAAGCTGATTAGAGGCAATCCAGGTGCATCTGAGGAAAGCAAAAGGTGATGTTCAATAGCTCACTAAACCTCTGCCAGTTTTACAGATAGAGCATTACAAATGCGGCTCAAGGACATCCCAGGCAGGAATTTGTCTATTAATTAAAAATGTCTTGTGAAGTAAATTCTACAACCTTGCCAGAAAGCCTGTTGAAAATTTTCCCTGCTCTTATAGTTAGAAAACCCTTAATTAAAATAGTCCCTTCATAGAGCATTTTCTTTCTGTATTATTTACAGACCCTCACTTGAAATTACCGCACACATTTAAATACACCAAACACCCCTTAAACAGAAAATCTGGCATCTGCAGTGTGCAGTGGGATCCAAGGAACAAACCTCCAAACTCTCCCTCACGTTTGCTGCCTTTTTCTAGTCAGCACCACGCAATTTCTGGCTGCATGGCGTAGCATTAAAACCCACAGCAGGATGCAAGGTTTCCAAGAGTGTCTTTTTTAACAATATCTGCCTCATATTAATGTTTTTATACTCGACTTCCCTGGAGTATGATGGGTTTCTAGCAGTTTCTTGCCATTTTTTCCCATTGGATAGATATGGCTGCTTACAGTCTCTTGCTATTGTTCTCTGCATCTTCGGAGATCCACCACGGGGCTTCAGCCAACAGCCTGGCTGTTTTCCATTCGCCTCAGCTGTATGTATCTCGAAGGAATAAAAGGCCTCCGTGAGTCATGCAATGGTTTAGAGATTGTGGCTAACATTTACAGTGTGTCTCGTTACATAGGAATGTGCTTCAGTCAGCTGGACGATCTATTGTACCATGAAGCACGTCCAGACCTTGTTTTTGTTTCTCAATGAGTTATCGGATGGTGTACACACACTCAGGTTCACACTTGCTTAGCACTCCTGCGTGGGGAAAATCCACATGAGCGAGCCAGCACCAGGAGAATTATGCGCTCCCGCTATTGCTCTGCATCTTCAGTGTTGTCTGGAGTCACTAATGTGCCTCCAATTTGGCCTCCCAGTGGCATCCTTTATTCCTTACAGGTGAAGATAAAATCCCTGTCAGTATTTTTATTCATAGATTTCTGCTTTAAAGGTCCATAATGTCAATAACTGCTGTCAAAATGTGCTCAACTTTCTGTTTTACTGTGGAAACAGCCCTTGCAGCATAGGACATCCTACGAGGGTCTGGCTGGGACGGTGCAAGCCTGGTCTCTGCCCTTGCACATGCTGTGGCTCAAGGGATGAGGCGTCTGCTCTTAGGGAATCCCTGGACCAGGTTCCCACAGGATCAAGGACGCCGAGGTCCTGAGATTGCCTGGCAGCGCCTGGCTGCAAGGGGCAAGGGAGCAGAGGGCCACATGGAGCATTTCAGTGCTGCCTAATGTCACCTGTCCGTGTGTGGCTGATTTTACTCCCCTCCTAGCCATCTGGTTACCTGCTGTGGCCTCCTTTGTCTTGCAGGGTCCGACTGCAAGCCATGCTTACGGGAATTCACTGACCACAGCACCCCTGCTTTGGAGTATCGCAACCCCAAAAGCTTCCTCCCATCCCTGATTGCTGAGGATGACACATTCTGTGCCAGCATGGCTGAGGAAAAGGTAAGTGTCCTCTTTCCTTCTGCTACCACTGTGCGAAGCCGGAGCCAGGGTCAGCAAACTGGGTGGCCAGCACCATATTCAGAGGGGTCTGTGGTGGAATAAGAATGGGGGAAAGGGGTACTGATCCAGACTATTGAGGAATACAAGGTTATATTGCTTCTGCTGCTGAGAAAAATCGTACCTATGTGCTTTGTATTGGCATTAGGGGCAATAAGGCACAGAAAGATCTCAGGGACTGGAGGAAGCCGAGCTGGTGGGGCTGGGGCAGGTCTGGCTGCGAGGTGCAGTAGGAGAGTGTTGCTGTTAGAAAGTCTGGTTTGAGAAACTCAGCTGCAGGCCTGGCCCCGCTAGCTGCAGGCGGGCTGTTTGCCACGAGAAGGGAAAGAAAAGGAGCTCCAGCTCTGCACAGGAGGCGTCCCCTTCACAGGATGGGTGCAAGACTCTCAGATGGGATTTGTGCATCCAGGCTAAGCTGTCGCTGCCTTTGCAGGAGGACTCATCTTCCACAGAGCTAGATGTCCCACCAACGGACTTGCACAGCAGCACGGAGGATCTCCTCTCAGACTCTGCTCTCCATGGCACGGAATATTACAGAGATCTGGGACTCCTGAGCCCACTGATTGCCAAAACAGCACCAGAGACGGCAGCGCAGCCAGAACAAGTGACCCCATCTGTGTCTGCCGTTCGCTTACTGGAAGAGAGACCAAGGGCTCTGAGCAACATGTCTGTGGATGTTGCTTTTTCCAATCCCGTTTCCTGCTCAGTACGTTACGGCGAGGCCGACTGCCATTTTCTGAACAAAGGCCACATTTGCTCCTGTGCAGCGATGCCAGAAGATGGTACCAGCACTTCTGAGTGTCCTGCAGAAGCAGACAAAGAGCTGGACCTGCAGGAAGCCGAGGAGTCCTTCCCCACGCTGGTGAGATCTATGTCGACCTCTCGGAGGCACAGCTGGGAGACCCCTTTATCGCCCGTGGACTGCAAGCGCAGGTACAGCAGGACCGTGAGCAATATTTGATATATACGGTACAATGATGCTGCGTGAGGCTGGAGCGATCACACTGCCCTGAGCTCTAGCTGCTGCTGGGTGGTCTCCCGCACTTGTCAGCATCTGCCAAAGCAGCTGGACGCCTACTGCTCGTGTTGGGTGGGATGTGGAGGAACAGATGCTAGGGCAGCACGAGGCTTTAATGTCTCCTTGGCAGTAGGAAGACACTTTTCCCAGTCTTGGGGCCTGGAAGAGGATCTCTCATCAGGGGAGAGCGTGTTTCTGTCTGGAGGGAACCTTGAACGGCATCAGCTGCCCTGATGGCCTCCATCCTCTGTCTCAAAGGGAACTTTGCCCACCCCAGAGGGATGAAGAGAGCTCTGTCAAATCCTTTTTCTTCTTGTCTGTAAGTCGGCTCGGTGGGGCCTGTACCTGCAGTCGCCGCAGTGTCCTCCAGCCCTCTGTCCTCCACGTGGCTGCAGAGGAGAGTGTGTTTTGTAGCACGATGCTGAGCTCTGGCTGGGAGCGGTTTCCAGGCCTGGCATTACTGCCGTCCTCTGCTCCCGCCGTGTGAATGCCTTGGGCTCCAGGTTCCTACATGCATGCTTTCCCTGCTGACAAATGTATTGATCTCCCAGATGACTGGGAGTTAGGTGCAAGCCAGCAAGGACTATTTTTACCTCTCCTCCTTATAAGGTACCCTGACATTATCTCAGCCTGAAATCTTGTTAGGCCTTTAGCAAGCTCAGACTTTGTTTCTCAGACCTGTTGTTGTTCCATGTGCTGTGGATCATTCACAGTTTATGCTGCGTAACAGGCACATGAGCAACAACGGCACAGAGCGGCTGTCAGGGGCTGGTTCGGTCCCCTCGCTGCATGATTAAGCACGTGTGAGTGCGGGGCCAGGGAAGGGGAATACACCCCGCTGTCCCCTAAGCAAATGCTTCCTGAAGCCTGTCTCTGGCAGCAGGAACGCAGTG
>NW_009612325.1:69785-79984 GCF_000690535.1 Cariama cristata
CTGCAGACAGAACCCATGCAGAGAGTAAGATTTTCCACTAAGCCCTATCCATCATTTTGCTCCTATGTTGTTGGTACTGCAACAGCACTTGGTGTTCAGGAAACCGTGGGGCACTGGGGGAGCTGGTCCACCCCTCCTTTCCCTGAAAAGGATTTCTTTTTCCTGCCTTGAAGCTGGGCCCCGGTGGGAGCAGGATTTATGACGTGATGCCACAGTGATGATTTGATAAACGACAGCATCTGCCATTTCTAAATGTCCAGAGGGACTTTCCTGGCATGGCAGCTCACAGGGCAGCAGCTCTCACGCAGGCGAGGCTGGCTGCTCTCTGGGTGGCTGCACAGCCTCCGGGATTGCTGAGAGATCAGCAAGAGCCGTCCAGCACTAAACATCCCGGGTGACCAAGGAGCTCGTGGACTCATTGACAGCAGCCTGAGAAGCTTTTTTTAGCAGGCTTAGGACTTGGTGTCCAGGCTGACACTTCCCGGCATTTCCTTTTCCATGTGCCTGCTGTGGTGACCCTCCTTGTCCCACTTGCATGAGCTCTTCAGGACTGTCCACCCAAGGCTAGGACATTGCAGGGGCTGTGCCATGCCTGGCACAATGGGACGGGTCTGCTAAACTGGCTTGTTTCTCTTCCCTGAATTAGGTTCAGCCTGGATGCCACAGAGATGGGCAGCGACCCAGAGCAGGAGGATGTGGAGAAGAAGAGCCAGTCCTGCCCTCAGGCTCGCGTCTCCCTTCAGCTGCCCAAAGGGGAACTGGAAACCTGGAGCAGCGGCAGGGGTGGAATGGTGATCAAAGTGGAGATAGAGCCGTTGCGCCCAAAAGTCACAGTCAGCCCTGGCTTGGAGGAGGCGGTGAGTGCTCAAGGGCTGTGTGCATGTTGGCAGCAGGGCAAGCTGGGGGTGCAGGAGGCAACACACACAGTGTTGAACCAGGTATGCCAGGAAGCCTGCAGGAATCTCAGCAAGGATGGGCTTTCTCTGGTCTGGGACAACCTGCCCCGTCTTGCAGGATAAAGCCCCTGGGAGCTGGCTGATGCACAGCCCTCTTTTCCCATATATCTAGCTGGAATTTCCCTTGCTGCAACCTGTGCCTGTGGCCTCTTGTCCTGTCACTGTGCATCTCTAAGAAGAGTCTGACTCCCTCTTCTCTATAATCCTCTGTCAGGTAGCTGAAGACAGCAGTGTCACCGCCCTTTCACACCACTTTCCTCTGGGGAATATCTTTGGGTTCGATTAATATTAAAAGAACTAGTGCATCAAAGTGCTACGTGTCCTATCAAAGTGAGAAGTGTCTAAGAAGGTTTCAGCCATGAGTGTCACTTGCTCCAGCCTCCCTGGAGCCCAGCCCTGAAGCCAACAAACAGCTGGGCCTTATGGTGTCCTGTCATCATAACGCTGACAAAACAAGAGGGAAGGGGTCAGGAGTCAGCCTGTTCCCAGTGGTATCTTGGTTCTTGATCTAATCCTATGCTCTGATATACCACAGGTATCAACCCACGCAGCAAAGGAACCTGCCCTCGGGCTCCTGGGGTGGGCATGCAGGGTAGGAGGCTGTGGGAAGGCAGGGATGATCACTGGCACTTAAGTTGAGATTCCCTGCCTTACACCTTGCCAGCCATGCTGTGCCCCGATGGAGGCTCCCTTGGTGCACAAAGGACCAAAGATGTCCATGACTTTTTGCTTCTCCAGCAATGTGGCGGCAACGGGAAGAGACTGAGGTCAAAGTTTGACCCATCGGCCTGTGAGACAGTTGCCTCTCCTCAGATACCTTGCAGTTTTGACACTTCTTTTCCAGCTGTGGAAGGTTGGTATAGACTATGTATATGGCATTAAATGAGTTCAAAGTGTTTGTGATTAAGAAGATAAAAAACTGGAGATATAGCCTCTGCAAGCCTAGACATCCTCTGCCCTCTTCCTTTCTGCATGGTCCCAGGAGTTCCTGAAATAAAAAGTCAAGTTGACTTTAAGTCTGATCCTGGCTAACAGCGTAATCTAAGCTCAGACTTGCCCATCCCCAGTGACACATTGCTGTATCACCTCTCTGTGGCTGGTGCATTGGTCACTCCCTACTCACACAAGGCAAAGATGGCTTCCTAGGAACAAAAGGCACCGCTTCATCTGCCTGGGTTTAAATGTGCCCTTCCTCCTGTACCCCAAAGAATGGGGCAAACATGGTCTGCGTGCAGGCCCCTTCTGACAGCAGTGCCCTTAACTAACCCACCTGGCAGGGGAGCAGGCTTTGGAACAAGGCTGTCAGGTTCTGGTTTCTGCACTGAAAGCCAAAGAGCTTTAGAAAAACAGAGGCACCCTAGCTCCTGTAAAGCTAATTTTAGCCTTCTGTGTGCTGCTGGAATCCATTAACCTCTCTCACCTGGGAGGACTGCCCCAGAGCAAAATGTAGAGACTTGGTAAGAGCATAGCCTGGGAAGTGGAGGGGAAGCTGGCTGTCATGGGGAGGGTCTCTGGGGTGGTATCAGCTCCTACCCTCTAGCTGCAAGCAGGATCCTCAGAAGTTAATGTAATACAGATTGGATAACGGAGGGGTAACACAGAAAAGTGATGTAGCCTTCGTCTCCCTCATAGAAATGCAGTGCAGCCTTTTCCTCCCTAACCGCTCCGGGCACTTCTCCCTCCCCATTAAAGACTGAGTGGGAACCCAGCAAGATTAACAGGGCCCAAAGGCATAGCTTACAATGTGGTGCTCTGCAAAGGCAAACCAGGCTCCCTGCTGAGAGTGTTTTGTGTTCCAGGTGTTGAACCCCCGGCTCTGGAGGTGCTGGAGAAGGACCACGTGTCCCCAGACCATGTGTAGGTATTGTCAGTCCTGGCTGGTTTGAGATGGCGGAGATTCTTGAGTGTATATCTGAGCTACTAGAGATGCAATAGCAAAGGAAATCCCACTCTATGCTGGGGCACAGCTGAGTACTTTGTCATAACCCAGCACCTGGTGCTTTGTGGGGTGCAGAATGTCTTTGCAAGGACATTTTCTAATCCTTCACTTTTCTTTTGCCCTATCCCTGGCAGGCTAATTGTCCAGCAGGTACTTCAGGAGCTGAAACATTATCATGGGTAAGTGTGTCTGGGAGAGGGATGCGGGTGGGGAGGTCATAGGTCTGCCTATGACCCACCTGGCAAATGACACTTGGTCCCCTGAGGGGCGAATCCCCAGGGTGGCAGAATCGCTGTATTCTTCCAGTAAAACCAGGGTAGAATTGCAAGGAGAGGTAGCATTTCACATGCCTCTTCTGTAACTTTGAACATGTTCCTGCCCTGTCTGCAAAGATGAGCCTTTCTGCTGACCCAGAAGTTCTGCTCTTGTGTTCTTTGCTGTGTGTCTGATGTCTTTTCCCTGCACAGGGCGAAGCAGAGAGCTTGTGCGCAAGAAGGCAGCGATTCTTCCCAGCAGAACATCACCTGGTTCGAGTTCCTGTCTAATGAGTAAGTGAGACAGACGGTAACCCACACACTGTGTGTTCCCAGAGGAGACTGATTTCGAGCCCCGCTTTGTCTAAGCTCTACTGCCCTGCTAATACTGCGTGCAGGACACTGGTATCTGCAGTGGTTCAGCCAGGATCGGAGCTTCGTTGTGCATGGCACTGAAGAAAAACACAGAGACAGCCAAAACTCCCACACGTAATTTGAAAGTTCAGCTCCTTATTTGCAAGCGTCTCATTAATAAATGACATGACTGATGCCGAACCACATCCTCCAGGAGATGGAAAGCTCAGAGATGGGGTCCTAAAGTAATGCTTCAGATGAACTTCATCAGTGATCTCCCTGAACTGTGTCTGGCCAGTTAACTTCCCCTTAGCTAAGACGTTTTTGGTCCTGTTTCAGAAATGAGGACAGTGGAAAGAGCGATAAAGCAGAGAAAGGCACAAAGGTGATGCGACGTCTGAGTTCCCTGCGGAGCCGAGTCACCGGATCCTGGCAGAAGGATAAGGTGAGGGAGAGGTGCTGAATTTGTGGAAGGAACTGTTGAATTCTTAAAGCAGAAAAGGGGATGTGACCCCAGGGACCAGTTAGTTGGATTGCTTTTGGATGGCTGAGGCCTCTGTATTGGTCAGCAGATGCACGGTGGCCCCTAACATAATGCACTGCACAGAGTGATCCCTGACTTTCAGCCCACCTTGCTCCAGGGCATGTTCTGGCA
Organism: Cariama cristata; assembly: GCF_000690535.1. Taxonomy (NCBI): domain Eukaryota; kingdom Metazoa; phylum Chordata; class Aves; order Cariamiformes; family Cariamidae; genus Cariama; species Cariama cristata. The sequence goes on from NW_009612325.1 coordinate 73,944, forward strand.
GCTCCTATGCTGTCCTGGCATGAGCTGTGCAGTCCAAGAGAGGGGTGCTTTGGCTGGGTGACTGCCTGGATCATCCACTTGTGGCAAGGAGGAGAGCCTGCAGAGGCACAGACACAGCTTGCAGTGCTGTGTCCTGCCCTTCATCACACCTGGACCTAGAGTAGAGGGACTGGCCCAAGCCTTACGGAGGAGGCATTTGGGAAAAGCACTGCCATCCCAAAGGTTTGGGCACAAAGGTGCCCGCTGTACTTGCTGCACACCAGCTTTCTGCATGCTCGTTTTTACCAGCGGGGAAAGGAATGTGTGGGCAGTGCAAGACCTGTAACAGAGCTGTGTTTTTCTCTCCTTCCAGGGTAAGAACAAAGAGCAGCCAAAAGAGCGAGAGAAGGAGAAAGAGAAAGAGACAAAGGAGCCAAAAGAGAGGTGGACAGAGATCAATAGGCACCAGCTTGTGCCAGGGGTTTTCTCCAGTTGCACCAGCTGCTCACTGTGTGCCAAACCTCTTGTGAATAAAAGTGGTCTGCAGTGCCTGAGTGAGTATGGCTGTCACTGTCTGGCTCTGACCCAGCCTGGCTGCAACCCACTCCCCAGCCTCCCCTCTGGCCCCGGCCGGCCATTCCCCTGCTTAAATCAGCCTCATGGATTGCTTCACTTGCTGCCCGGCTTGACTGACCCCCACCACCCTGCTTGGCCTGGCTTGGTCGTTTCTCCAGATAGTCTAAATGAGTTCTAAATCCTGCCTGGCAATAGTTTATCCTCATTTTCTTTGGCCACTTGACCATTTCCCACCCCTTTCCCCCAAGAAGGGCTCTAGGTCAACTTTTTCTTTAATAATTTCTCCCCCCCTCCAAGTTCTGCTTTGCCCAAGCAAATATCCCTGCTGCCTGAGCAAAGCTGGATCTTTTAGGCTGCTTTTCACAGCTGCAGTGATGTGTCAGCTCAGCATCTGCCCTATGCACGGGCAAAGGGATTTCTAGAGAATCCAAAACTTTATTCATTAACACAAAAGGCAAATGGTGCCTCCCAGGACCTGCATGGGTGCGATTGTTGCTTTACAGCTGTAAGCAGTGCATAGGAATGGCAGCTGCTCCTTTGCCAGCATGCATGGGACTCTGTCCTCCCACTGCATTCACTGTGGCATTGCTGCATGACTTTGGCTGATGGACAAACCCTGTCCCTCCTCTTTGGGGCAGGTACTCAGGGCACTGAAGAACATTTTAATTCCCAAGGGATTGTCTGTAGGCAGAGAAAATTCTGGGAATGAGAGAATTGCTCTCTTTCTCTACCCTGTATCCTCAAGCAATGCTCGCTCTCCAGTAAGGGTCTCTCAGAGGCTCTTAAGGTCAGTAAAACCTTCCTGGGGCATAAAAGAACTGGCTGCCCTTGAACATGTGCTGTGAGAAGCGTTATTTTCCCTTCAGGGCAGCTGGAGGGAGATTGAAAAGGACCACAGGCCCGGCTATTAGTGAACATTTTTCAGGCAGCCCAGCAAAAAGTAGGAAGCAGGGCGCTGAGTAAGAGCAAGTGCTTTGTGGCTTTTTAGAGAGAACCCAAATGTTACGGGAGAAGGCAGAGTTATGCCTCGTCATTCCTGTCTGAGGAACCTCCTAGCAGAGGCTCTGTTTGCAGTCCCGCATGCTGCTTTACAAAAAATATCTGAACCTGAGAGGATACAGGCAGTCCTTGACCCCCAGTGCACCAAGAGCTTGGAGCCATGCTCTGTATGGTCTTGGGAACTCTGAGGTCATTGCCAGTGTGAGTGATTCTTCTCTAGACAACTTCTATAAAGATCTGTGATCTGGAACCCAAGGAGTTGGAGCTAGCTGTTGAAATGGGAATATGGCTCAGCATATTGTCGTCCATCATAAATGCGTGGGGAACAGACATGAGTTACAACTTTTGCCTTGTTTCTCAGCCCTTCTTCGAGGAATCTGAGTTCTTGAGTCTTACTAACATTAGGGAGAAAAATTCCAAGGTGGCTGAGGAACTGGTTTGTATTTGGGACTCTGTGACATCTCCTTTGGCTTTCTGGGCTGCTCAGAGATACGCTGCCCAGGCTAACGTGTACGGCAGGGCAGCAGAGCTTGTTTTTGCATGTTCCCTTTACAGTGGCTTGAACTGAGGCTGAACAATTGGGCAGGGTTCTGAGATGTTTATTAAAATTAATGGCCTGTGGTCAGATCTGGATTGGGACTTGTTGTGTGACAGCTGTTAGCCTGAGAGTGCCTATATTTGGATTATGCTGGGCCGAAACCTTTGCAAGCTGCTTCTGGGTGGCAGAGTTGATAACTGATATCACTAGCTCCCGTTATTGCAGCTAGGAGCAGTGCGTGGTCTTCCCTACTAGTCACTGATATGGCTCTTGAAAAGCAAGCTTCAGGGCCGCCGTGTAGCCGGAGCAGCAGAGCCTACTTTCCAGAAGTGTGATCTGCTCTGTCAGGGCTCAGTCTGAGCTGTAGTTGCTGCCAGGATCTGAGGATCTTGGGCTGCTCCTCTTGTTTTCTCATAATGAACTCATTTGACCATCTATACACTTCGGCCCTCGGCCAGCTCTGGGTCCATCTCACGGTCAGGTGTTGCTGTTCATGTCATCTCCATGGTATTTTTATCTGCAGCACCACCACGTGGTAGAAGACAAAGCAGGCTTATAGAAAGAAAAGACAAGAAAAGATGGTGGTTAGGGAAAGGGATGAGCTTGAAGCCAAGGAGAGGGAAATGATTCGGAAGCCTGAGGTCTTTTCACTGCCCAGTAGACACAAAAAGTCTGGTGGCTTCCATGGCTGTGATGAAATAGAGGAGCAAGAGCTCTTCTTATTAAAGAAAATAACAGCAGGAGGAATTCTGCTTTTAATTCAGAAGAAGGAATCATGCTGGAAACATGCATGTGAGCTGTGAAGAAAGTAGGCAGCCCAGGTGGCCCTGTACATGGTAACTTGTCTCCCTCTCCCGCCTGATTCCTCCCATCTGTCCTCACATCACGCGGTACAAAGTCTCGCAGGGAAGGAGGCTGTGATGTGTGTCGAGAGAATAGATGCAGGAGAGTTTCTGCAGCTCCAGTTTCGGAGTCTCACAGATGCAATGTTAGGAGCCTGGCAGGGATGAAAAACAAAGAGGAATGATTGCAGTCACTGGGATCTCGTCAGCAGTGGCCACCCAAACTTCGCTGTTATGTAAACTTTGAGCTGTGAGTCTCTAGGTTTATCGTTCACCTGGAAATGGAGAAATCTTCTTTTGAGCCTTTGCTGTCAAGGGTGGAGAAGGTTCTGTGCCTAAATTAATCCTCTCTTATAAACATGCTTCCAGAGTTTATGCAAGAGGAGTTAGATGAATCCCAGGAAAGCCCTGACAGGAGGAGAGCTCTCCAAGCAGGCTGTGCCATGGAGGCGAGCCAAGGATATGCCGTGGAATACAGACGGCAGGAGGATTGCTTCTCTCCTAGCGACTTGAGCACTGGGGTAGAGGTGGGTCTCCTACATCTTCTTTAGTTGAGAGTTACATCTCTATTACTTTATGGGAAAGATGGAGCCCTGGCCCCCATAGGGAGGTCAGATCAACCATCTTCTTCAAAAAGAAACCTATAGCTGCAACCAAAGCGTTCGGTAGACTTCAGACAAATTCCTCTTCTTTAAGAGAAGGTGCTCGGTTTAATGAATCTTCCTGAGTAACACAGGCTGTGCTGGACACCAGACTGTCCACCTGTCCTAGGATGACCCTTGCTGGCTGCTTCAGTATTCAGGCTGATTGATAACAAATTGCTGTAACAACTAGTCTCCAGGCCTTATTTGTTGTGAAAGAAGTTTGGAGAGCTATTTCCTTTCTCTCAACGGTTCTGCGGGTAAATGGAGGACACAAGTCTCTGCAGTTTTTCAGGCAAACATCCTCCATCCATGCTTCTTTGTCTGTAAGGAAGAGAGGCCAGAACAGCTTTTGGTTGGGACTAGAAATTGGGTGTAAAATTCACCTCTCAATTGGCACTTGCACCTGCACACTTTTGCTTTTAGGATTCCCAGTGCAGCACCAATACAGGGAAGATAGTTTTGTCTTATAATAAGCAGGAATTATTTGATTTTCTATCCTGAAATTTCTGCTCATAGCCCACACAGATGAGATTTCCTGAGAAATCTGAAAAGCAGCAGGCAACCTGAAACTTTGCATTTCTGGAGAGACAGACACAGCTGCCAAAAAGCTTCTATTTTGAGGGTAAAAAGGAGGTTTGGCTGCTGTAACATAATGACAGTGATAAATGGACTGGGAGTCCCACTTGGAATAAATGATTACTGACAGGAGTCCAAATAAAACAGGCGAAACCAGAGCGACGGTGATAGGCTGTGGGTTAATGCGGTTATACACCAATGAAGCAGGATCTAAAGCAAATGTGAAAGTGGTCTGCAGCGTTGGTTTCAGAGGAAACACTGACTGAGCTATGAGTCTGCTGACATAGAGCTGGCTTTACCAAACTCTAGCGGTTTTAGACAAGGAAGCTGAAGAATATACTATTCTCAGTGCTTCTCCTTTTCTGCTTTTCACTTTCTTTTCATATCTGGGCAGTATTGTCTTCATCTGGAACATCCCCAAGGTGCTGCTACATTCCCTGATAAAACCTCAGGATCTTGTACACTTGGCCTGACAAATGCGTAAGGCTGCATGACAGTAATCTACTTGCAACTCATTCAGTAAGAAATCTTTTGTTATTACAGAATTACACAGGATTAGAAAGTTGGTGCTCTTCTCTTCTTTGCAATCCAAACCTTAGCTCTAAGCTACAGAGTCTTTCAGCTGGTTGCTGTGCCAGATTTTGTACTGATTTTGTGGAGATGCCCTGAGGCCAGCCGCACAAGCACAGCACGTTCTCTCCGTGACAGCTGTAGTTGGGCAACATGCAATGCTTTACTTTAATATTATAGCAAAGCACAAAGTTTAAAGTGTCTAAGGATTAATCTCTCACCGAGTGACAGCCAGCTGTTTACTCCCAAACTGCTTTATTTAATGATTATTTCTCTGTAGTGCTGAGAAGCCCCAATAAACAACTGGGACCTTATGGTACTTAGTCCGGTACAGAAGCAGCACAGAAGGGAACATTTCTGAAAAGCTTGCAACTGTAAGATGGAGAGAAAAATAAAATTGATTAAACAGGTAGCCGTGTGGAAACCAGAGACAGGATTGGTCCCATGGTAGTCTAGGATTTCAGCACATTTCCAGCCTGAATGGTGGCAGGTTCCTTCAAGGCAGTGCGGGAAAACTGTAGGGTGGATTTGAGAGGGAAGTTTGTTTTGCAGTTGTGTGTGTTGCATTTTCAAGCTTGACAGGCAACTCAGATGTGTGTGACTTAAAATGTGACAAACTTGTGATGGAGATCAGTATTGTAAATCCTCAGAACGAATCATAGACCAGGAGGTAACGTTAGGTCATGAGCTCTTCTGATTTTTCCTCCCTGCACAGAGTACTTCAGCAGCCTGGTGCTAGTACTAGGTCAAACCTTGGTGGTGTCAGGGAAAAGGTGTTTTTTCCAGCAGGCAATTTAGTTATACAAGTCAGTGCGCGAATCTAGTGATAGTGAAGATAATTCCCCTTTGCTTTCGCTGTTTGTCTGCACAGGGGTCACCTGCGAAGGCCCGGGCTGGCACTCACGGTCGTGGGGCGGATAAGGAAGCTGGCACCCCAACCCTGCCTTGGCAGGAGCGGCTGTAAACACTTCAGCACGTTTTGAATGGCAAATCCCACCAGGCTTTTAATAACGAATTACGTATTTAGAGTGAGTCCCCGGCACTGTGCAAACACATGAATTACCATGTTAAAGCTGTCACTCGGGATGCTACATCCCATCCGTTAAGGGCCTGTTTCCATCCGTTAAGGGCCTGTTTAGTCTTTGTTCCCGCCGCAGCCAGGCCCTGATGGAAGGCAGGTCCCCTGGAGATCCCCCGTGGTGCGGGATGTTTACAGCCGCCGGCTGGGGCAGGGGAGAGGCCGGAGCGGTTCTCAGGCCCGGGGCGGGCGGCCTGAGACCTTCGTCAGGGAGAAGAGGCCTGGTGGCTCTCGACTCC
>NW_009612326.1:0-5780 GCF_000690535.1 Cariama cristata
TGTGTGTATATATATGAGGGTGTTTTTTCTGTAACGTTGCCAACAGGCCTCTGGAGCCGGAGGTGGTGAGCCAGCTCCCCTACACGGTTGTGGCAACACGGAGCCATGGGGAGGGCTGTCGACAGCCAGCAAGGTCCTGTCTGCCCCACAAGTCACCGCAGAGGATGCGCTGGCTGCTTCCGACAAAGCTGAGGGATCGTTGTGAATACCAAAGCAGGGTTACTGAAGCCAAATCTGATGGAGACTTATGTCTTTTAAAAGTCCTTCATTCCTCCAAGGGTGCGGTTGAAACCCTGGAAGCTGCCAAGCAGCACCGGGGTTTCTGCAGAGATGGACAACATGGAGCCTTAGCAGCACCTGCAAATGATTAAACACAAATGTAGTTAAAACAAGTCACCGTGGCCCAACTTAAATGTCAAGCATGCACTATGTAATGCGCAGATCCTTTTCCATTTATCTTTCCATTGCAAGAGGCTCAGATGATTGTAGGGATGGACGAAAGGGTGTATATGTGCCAGGAGCCAGATGACACTATCATTCAGTGCACCAAGACTCATCTTGAGAAAAAAAATAATCTCTTTTTGAACTTTCAAAACCTAGGTTTCCTTGGGTTTGTTTTTTTTTTTACATCCATTGCCATGTACGTCTTCCCTTGGTTTCAGCTGGAAGCACAACCCGTTTGCTCTGTGCAAATACACAGTGTGGAAGTACCAGATGCAGAAGGTGTCTGAACTCCATCAGGAAAGTCTGCCACCATCACCTTTGTTGGCCTCTTCTCCAAGTCAAGGGTGCTTTGCAAGTCAACTCGGCTTCTGAATGCTTCCCTACCTCTCTCTCACTCACTACTGTACGCAGCTTTTCCATTTCACGTCTACTGAGGGTCCTTAGAAAATTTTTATATTCCTCTGAGCAAGAAAAGTTCACAACTGGCCCTTCCTGTCCTGGGCACCTGTCCCTGCTAAGGTCTTCAAATGTCTCCCACAGGTTCACGACCGCCTGGACCGTTACTGCTGTGGGTTTCAGCCCGATCCCTCTGAGCCCTGCATGGAGGAGATGCTCCATGAGAAGTGTCGAAACCCAGCGGAGCTGGTCCTGGTCCACATCCTGGTATGTCCCCCTGCTCCCCAGGGACTGCTCTGAGGCTAAGATGAAGGTGCCTGGGAGGCCCTTGGAGGGCTGAGATGGCAGCAAAGGGGATGTAGACTTATAGAGTCAGAGAATGGTTTGGTTGGAAGGGACCTTACAGCCCACCTAGTTCCACCCCCCTGCCACGGGCAGGGACACCTTCCACCAGACCAGGTTACTCAAAGCCCCATCCAACCTGGCCTTGAACACTTCCAGGGATGGGGCAGCCACAGCTGCTCTGGGCAACCTGTGCCAGCGCTTCACTACCCTCATGGGGAAGAATTTCTTCCCAATATCTAATCTAAATCTTCCAGTTCAAAGCCATTGCCCCTTGTCCTGTCACTCCCTGCCCTTGTCAAAAGTCCCTCCCCAGCTTTCTTGTCAGCCCCTTTAGGTACTGGAAGGCTGCTCTAAGGTCTCCCTGGAGCCTTCTCTTCTCCAGGCTGAACAGCCCCAACTCTCTCAAGCCTGTCCTCACCGCAGAGGTGCTCCAGCCCTCGGGTCATCTTTGTGGCCTCCTCTGGCCCCATGGTGCTGCTGGGTCCCTGGAGGGAGGTGTGCCTTGGCACGGAGGGACCTGGGCTTTGGCAGATGCTGGCCCCCGAATGCTCTCAGGATTTCTCAATTCATTAAAAAAACCCAGCCTAAACCTCCGAACCCGTGACTCCCCGCAGTAAGTGAACTTCTCCTTCCCGTCCCGCTGGCAGGTCCGGAGGAGTGCGCCATCCCGCCTGGTGTTCATCGACAATGCAGGCAGGCCCCAGCACCCCGAGGAGAAGCTCAACTTCAGGCTCCTGCAAGGCATAGACAGGTAGGAAGGACCCTCCTGGGGGGGCCTGGCCCGGGCGAGGGCTCAGCTTGCAGATGCGGGACGGTCACTAGCCCTATGTGCACGTCTTTGTGCCACTCACGGCCCCCCCGGTCGAGCACCCCTGTGAAGCGGGGGTCACCTCCCACCCAGGATGGGGCAGGTGAGTGGGTTCGCAAACCCATCACAAGTCCCCCTGCCCTGAAACTACCTCTTCATCCTGCTCTGGGTGGCTGGTGGCAGTCTCCAAAGCTTATTTTCCCCTCTCTAATTGGCAGCTGCACAAAAATAACGAATAATCAGGTATTTCAGCATTGCTTGCATCGGTGCCCATCAGGCATTTTGGCACGCTCCAGGCCCCTTCATTTGAAGCTCGCTTGGATCCGTTTCTGATGGAGCTGCCCTGCGCGCTCGCCGTCAGCAGTGCTTTAAGCAGAAGCCTCCTCATCCCGCATTCCTCTGGGTGACCAGACATTTCTTCTTGAAGCCCCGGGGTGGCCTTTGTTTGGGTGCCCCTGCTGCTCCCCTCTTCCCCTGGGTAATCCCTTCCCTCCCTCTCTCTTCTGCCTCCTCCGTTGCAGCTTCCCGGCGGCGGCGGTGGCCACGCTGCGGTCGGGCAGGTTGCAGAGTCTGTTGTTGGAGTCTCTGCACATGGATCGGGAGCTCTGGGAGAGCCAAGGTGGCACCGAGGGCCTGAGACCCCTGCTTCGGACCATCGACAGGCGGGCACGCATCCTGCTGCGGTATATCCAGGAGCACAACCTGACGGTGTTTGAGGACTCGCCGCACTGAACCAAACGCCTGCCTTGCGAATCCCGGCCGTCGGCGTGGGCAATGTGAGACTGCGTGAGGGTGCTCGGCTTTCCAAAAGGTGTTTTCCCCCACCCCACCCCCTTGTAGGATGCCCTGGAGAAGGAGATGGGATCACAGGGAGTAGGAAAGAGGAGGAGGAGATGTCTCCTGAAACAACTGCTTGAGAAAGGCGACAGTTATCAAGGAACGGTCTCAGCATGGATTTTGTTTTCAAAGGAGGGGCACATCCATGAGATTTTTGGGTGCCTTCACCCCCCTCCCATCCCAGCAACTTTGAAAACTGGAGGCTTGAACAGTTGAGCAGCCTACGGACACCCTGGGAAGGGTTAAAGGAGCAATGAGAGGCACTGCTCAAGGCTGGGGGGAAAGTCACTGGCAGCCTTTCCATGGCTTGCACTGGGCTTTTGGATGATGCCTTCGCTGTTTCCAAAACATCAGAGGCAGAGAGGCTGGAGCGGCATGGGGGAAAGCAGAGGGGAGCTTTCTAAGTGGATTAAGCAGGGACAAATTGCCCGAGCTGAGCTCTGTCTTTCCCCCCGCGGAGGAGGTGATGCGGTGCCTGGGAAGGAGTGAAAGCCGCTGCCCGAAGCGGGGGCCAGGCAGGACCCCAGACCGCACGTGTGCCGCGCGTTGGGCGCCGTGCCTCGGCAGGCCTGGGCTGCTGCCAAGGGGGCCTTTTGCATGTGGGATATTTGAAAATTGAAGTCTCTTGCTCCCTCCCTTTCCCTTCGCTGTCAGGGGATTAAAAAGCAAACCTACCCCACTTGCGAAAAGCGCTCCTGCCCGCTTCCTTAGGCATGGCTGCGCCAAACTCTTTCCAAGGCTTGCAGAAATATCTTTTAATAAAAATGCCAGGCTCTTTCGGCAGAAGGCAACCGAGTGCAAAACGCTTTCTGAGCACGCTTGTACCTCCGGCGGAGTCCGTCCCGCTCCTGTCACCCCTTGGGCTCTTGCCCAGCATCCCGCCGTGACGGGGCGCAGCAGCATCCCAGCCGGGCAGGTCCTCAAGCACCAGGGCTGAGAGATAATCCAAAAACAAAGTGAACAGGGGAGGGAAAAAGCTACAGGGATGGGCTCTGTCAGACCCTCTCGCTTCCCGCAGTGTGTTTCCCAGCTGCGGTGTGAAGTCAGTGTTGGCTTGCCGGGAGCAGCCGGTTCCCAGCCTGTGGGCCACCTGGAGAAGGCTTTTTAAAGGGACCTAAGGCATCAGCCCTTCATTTCTCCGGCGCTACAGGTGGAGCCTTCGTGCTTGAGGCACCCCAAGTCACTTGTGCCTTTGGAAAGTCTCGGTGAGACGGGTATGGGCACCCATGCTGTACTGCTGTCTCGTCACCCTAGCTTTGGAGGACACGGCCACCCACGCAGCGGGAGAGGAAGAAAAGGCGGGCGTTGATGCCTTCCCTGCTCCATCCTTCTCAGCACCACATCAGTTTTAGAGCCTGCAAGGACATCCTTTAACCCCCGTGCCGATAAGCACAACCGATTACCCTTTTTTGCCCTTTTTTCCTTCTTGCTGAAGAGAAGACGAAGCGAGGTGTGGGTGACCCGAATCGACAAGCGCGAGTGCTGTCAGAAAGCGTCGGCACTCGGCGTCACGGGCATGTCAGCACCCGCAGTGCCGGCAGCATCTTCCTGGAGTCCTGCTCTCCAGGAAAGCCAGGGAAAACTCCCAGCGCTTTCACCATCTCGGGAGTTATCACCCCGTTTGCCGCATCATGGGATGGACAACTGTTGGGGAAGCCCCGCTAAAGCCCAGGTCATGGGATATATTACTGGGAGGTGGGCTTAGCCTGTAAGCAAGTAGAAGAGCAAAATAACTCATCCTGGATCCTGTGAAAAGCCACGGCCAGGCACGGCCTTATGTGAATAAAGGAGGCTAAATGTAACATAATTAAAACCAGAAAATATGCTGTGAAAAGCTACGTGGTAACAAGAGCATTAGTTAGGATGTGTGGCATCACTCATAGTCTTGTTTTTCTTATTAAAATGAGAAATTTCATTAAAAGAGAGGTTTTCAGCTCATGTAAGCCAAGTTCTCAGCGAGAAGCGAGAGGAAGGTGGGGCACGGCACGGTGGGCAAAGCTGTAGGCTTTGCTGTGCCGGAGCTGCAGCTTTTGTCTTACCTCTGGTTGCGTCTGCTTGACCTTCACATTGCACAAGGTAGCGGGGATTTTTCTAGGGTCTTTTTTTGCATTTCCTTGGTTGTAACATGTCAGTTTGCTGGCTAAACATGTATGGGAACATCGGTAAGCAGTTACGCAGGTGAATAAAAATCGCTCTTGATTTAACGAGAAGAGGCATGTATGGCTAAATGAGAGAAGCAAAAGCCATGATTTTGCCGAGACTGATCATTAATCTCCTCTAATTCGTCATTTTTTCCGTGGGCTTGATTATGTAGCCGGTAAAGTATCCAGGCTCTGAACTGTGGTCACAGCCGTTTGGAGAAATCCCGAGGGCTGCTCTTATATCAGCCTTCACTACGTAGCGTCGGGTTCAGTTTGCTCCAGCTATGAACGTGCTGTATTGCCTCTGATAAACTAATTTTTACAGTTTTAGAATGTAGTTGTAAAAAAATTCACTAGGGGCCATGCTCGACAGGCAAGAGCTCATCTCAACAGTGATCCTGTTTTAACTGAATTTCACGGGGCATCATCACGGATCCTCTTGGGGTGGGGTAACAAAAAAAGGACATGGTCCAAGCTGGCTGCGGTGCTGGGGCAGGACTGCTTTGGCTTTATGAAGGCTGCAGCAGCTAAGCGAGGGAAAAAACAGTGGAGAAACAAGTTACGGCACCTTCCCTGGGCTTGCAAGAGCTGAAGTGTAGGTGACTCCCAGCATGGGCAATTAAATGCAAGGATGCGTTTACCAAGGATGCTCTCGCCAGCATCACCGGTGACAGGCTGGAGGAGAGCAGCAGCAAGGAGCCTAGACCATGGGGAAAGTGAAGCCATCTGCGGGTGAGTTTCCCCAGGGACCCAGCGGTGTGGACAAGAGGAAGGCAGGGGCTAAATCAGCACCAACCAACTGAACACAT
>NW_009612326.1:5893-18966 GCF_000690535.1 Cariama cristata
CCCCCCCCAAGCACACTATTCCTGTTCAGCTTGTTCTTAACCCCCCCCAAAGCTGGTGACCCTCCGAAATCCCCCAGCAGCCTGCTCCAGTGCTTTGCTGGCCTCATCCTCCATAAACTTAAAACGCCTTTTTGTTGCCTTTAAGGGCCACTTCTCGAGCCTCAGGACACCAAACAACCTTTGCAGCAGCCCGAGCACCCACTGCCCCCACCCGCCGGCTGGGGACTACCCCAGTGGGGTGGCACTCGGGGGGTGACACTCAGAGACCCCAGAAGATGCTTGGCAAAACCCACCCAAGCATCCCCGTGCCGTGCAGGGGAAGCGTGGGCTGGCTGCCACCTGAAAGGCAAAGCCTAGCAAGTAAATCCAAATTTATTGTTAAATCGCTGGATATAAAAATAATCTGGCTTTTAGAAAGCAATTTATTTATGCTTTCAGTACTTGCTTAAATATTTATGTGGAAAAGGAGAAAAAAGTCCACTCCGACATAGGACTAGCGTTGTAGAGACAGCCTTTAAGATTAATGGAAGTAAATTAGCCTGACGTTCTATTTACATCCAACAAAGCAATACATAAACTCTCCTCGTGATGGATTTTCTTCATTAGCTGGGCGAACGCCTAAGGTACAGCTTTTGGCGTTGTTTCTTCCAAGCGGTTAGACAAACAGTTTATCAAAAGAATATAAAATCGTCAGGAAACGAAGCAGATTAATGACCAGTAAAGAGAAGACCATTGAATTTATGATGTAAGTAGCAGCATCACTGGAGCTGAAGAAACGGTTTATTAGATAACCAACACGTACACGCATGCAGAAGTGCTGAGACCCCCCCAGATCTGCTGTCCCGGCAGTGACTGCCCCCCAATTTGTCCCTTCACGGAGGGCTCTGCGCCGAGGCTTCACTTCCCTCCTCCATCCCTCCCCTTGGGTCTGGGTTTAATTTGAAATTCTCTCATTAGAGCTTGTGAATATATTATTTCCTCCCAATTAAAAACCTCTTAGACTGGAATGGCTTCGGGAACGACAACCTTGACTTCTTCTCTGTGCGGCAATAGCCGTTTCCGCAACCTAATTTGGCGATTTTTGGCTGCTGTTACAGCAGTGATAATCATACCAATAACAACAACAATAATATATGGGACTTCTCTGGTCTTTTGATTCTTAGGAAAAAAAAATCCCCCAGCATTAGCGGTTTATGGGTCCCATATGGCTCCTCCAGCAATTACGTCTGGAATGATAATTAGCTGTCAGATAAGGCAAATGGGGAAAAGGAGACCGGGAACCGGAGGGAAAGGAAACATTCCTTGCAACAACAGAGGGGCTGCACTTGTGGGCATCCGAGATCTCTGCTCCCCCAGGCACGGGCTCAGGTTTTCAAGCTTTGGAAGAGGGATTTTGGGTGCAAGGATGACTAAGGTAGGTGGGTTTAATCAGTGCCATGAATCTCAGTCTCCAAGGGCCGTCTCCAGCAGGTGGCATTGGCTTGACAGGCTGTCTTTATCCCGCGCTTGCCAAAAGCGTCTTAAAAGTTTCATCTCCGGACCGGCAAATTTCAAGCTGCTAAAGCATCATTAATTCCCTAATTCCCTTGCAGCCTAATCCACCCAGCTGTACTTTATATCCCTCCACCACCACCTTTTTCCCCTCTGTTGCCATCTCTTCCCAATGAAAATCCAGATTTGCAGAGGCAGCGCATTGCTCCAGGCTGGGAGCATCGGGAAGGAGGACAGAGCAGGATGGGTGCTCAGAGGACGAGATGCCGCGGCACTTGGAGCTCTGCCCACCCAAGAGCAGACCCAGGCACTCGGCAGCCACAGGAGAAAGCAACCTTTCCCCCTTCATGGTGTTTAAAATGCAGCCCATCAGCCTTATTATTTAAAAACCCATCCCAGGGACATCTGTGGGGACCAGTCCGAACGTCCTGAAGTTTCGGAGTTCTTGGGAGCGCTGATGATCCTACCAGAATAGCAGGCCTCCAAATATATCCAAGTACTACCCAAAAAAGCTCTGGAGGATGAAGTCTCTTAAACTTGACCTTCCTATCGTGCCTATGCGTACCACAGAGTGCCGTGGGCACAGAGGTTTTAGTCCCTCCAAGCTTGCAAATGAAGTGTAAGGACAATTCCCCAAACCAGGCACCTTTAATGAAGCGCTGGAGATAAAACTCTTGTTGTGAAGCTTTGACAAGGTGGACCGCATCTGAGCATGGACAAGCCTTTCTCTCCGGGGTCACCCCGACATTTGTTTTTCTCTGGTTGATCAGCTGTTGTGGGTTATGCTGGCCTGCGTCTCAGCTCTCTGTAAGGGGCTTTTTCTTGGCTCTTTCTGGGTTGAAGACCTGAAATGGTGGTCAAGTTTCCAAGAACTTGTCCTCTAGAGCTCTTTTGGATACCAGCTGTTTTGGTAGGGTTGTCTCTGTTCCCAAGAACTCCTAAACTTCAGGACTTTTTGAATAGTCACTTTAGTTATCCCCAGGATAGATTTTAAAATGATAGGGTTCTTTTAGAGCTGCGTGCTGGCAACCAGCCGATAACACACACCCAGCCATGCTTTGGGGCTTTGAAATCCCCTGGTTTGCAAACAAGGGTTAGGAGGCTGTAATTTGTGACGTCCGTGCATCACAAGGCGGGCTCATGGTGCCCCTGCCACGAGCATGCAGTAGGAGAGGCGAGGAAGAGGAAGGGTAGAGATGTCAGATGTCTTTTCTTTAAATCCGTGAGTTTTCTTGACCGATACCAGGAATTAATATTTTGGTCCACAGGGGTGTTAACTCAGCATATGGACCCCCTGACCTTTCCCTGGCTGTCTGGAGGAGGCAGCGTGCGGTGATGCCCTCAGAAAGCACCTGAAGGCGGTGAAGACTTTTCCCACTAGATACTCAGCCTTGGGAAAGCAGCGAAGAACATTCCAGAGAGGCGTCAGTCCCATCCCCCTCCCAGTCCAGCCAGATGAATACGGGCATTTCCGAACCAGGTATAGGGAAGAGCCCAAGGAAAAATGCATAGAAATGGGAGAAGATGTGCCCACCCGGGGGATATTTCCCCGAGGGGCTGAGCATGGCTCAGCAGTGCTGCTGGCCAAGCTCTCTGCTCGAGCAGGCATGGGACCACCTCTTCCAGTCCTACTTTTCAGGTAAGTTTTGCTCCGTTGAATTTCATTTTTGGCCATATCTGAGCAGGGCTGGAGTTTTTATTGCAGGATGAGGCTCGCAGATACAGTGGCGCAGGCTACGCTGCAAGCGTTGCTGTATTTTTCCAGGTGTTCGATTTTAATTGCCCGTTCTGGCTGCATTAGAAATGGCCCAGAGTAAGAAAAGCGTGTTACGTCCCAGAGCTGTTTATGTACAGAAACAATCTGAGGTTTATTGCCTTGACCTTGACCTTGACAAGTTCTTGGCTCCTCTGAGTTAAATCTTGAAAAAAGGGGATCTATTAAGCTGAGCGGCAGATTTGGGCTTCTAGGAAGCACATCTAGGTGCCAACAGGATACCAGGAGGCTGAGATTTGCCACAACTGGGACAAATCTTCTTCAGTGGTTTTTATGCAGTTCACCAGGGTCTGCCAGTCCTGCTCCTCGCCCGCAGTAAATGGTCTGGGAGCAGGGAAGTGGTGATTATATTCCATTTAAGGTGATTCAGCATGGTTTTCCTTGATTTGGAGCGAGGGGGAGAGGTGGCGCAAAATGTACGCACAGAGCAGGCAGGTTAGGTCAGATACTTCTTGCTTCATCTTTTGAGCGTGAAACCCGGCATCACATGCAAAGACCCATAATTAGGTATACAGAAAGAGTTCATCCTGGCCATTTGAGTGGAAGCTGAAAGCTAAGGGTACAGAGGTCAGAGGTCTCTTTTCCCTCTCTGCTTGCACTGAAGATGAGAGCAATTTGCTGAGACGCTGCTCCGAAGCTGGTTGTCACATCTGGCTGGTGACCTCTGCCAGGTCCTGCCAGGCCCCTGCCCGGCTCATGATGGGTTTGCACACCCCAAGTGCTCTTCCCTTCTCCATCCCTTTCCCCCAGCTCTGCCCCCATCCCTTCGTCCTTACAATCCTCAGCTGTAGACTAAGGCCTTGGGTCCTCCAAATGGTTGAGGTCCAGCTGGAGGGTCACGCTGGAGTAGCTTGCAGTGCTCCTTCCTCACCTCAGATGAAAGACATGAAGGGCTCCAGGACCTTTAGCAACTCTTAACTGGTCTCAGAGAAGTTAAACGTGTAGCAGATGGGGAGAGGAGCAGCAGAAGCCTGCTCTCCTCTACCGGCAAAGCCACCGGTGTTGGCCCAGGTGAGCTATTCACTGCCAGGGACAGCTGGGAGTCTCTGCAGGATGCTCCAACCGGTTGCAAAGGGTGAGCAGCCCTCTTCACCCCACCGCAGAGGCCTGAGAAAGAGCCTTCCCTGTAGAGATAAGTGTGCAAACTCAGTTTTTTCTCCTACATGGAGGAACTATGTGGAGGGTCACTCCATGCCAGGGACTCCTGGTGTGCTTTCAGCCCCTCCTAGCTAGTCCCGGCGTTAAGAAAAGTGGTTTCTGTGGTGGAGCTGAGCAAAAGCACACCCACCAAATGAAATCCAGCTAGTTCTTTAGTTGCAGAGCAAAGAGCAGAAGGGAAGCCAGAACTTGCTGTCCCCGTCCAGCTGCTGGGCACTGCAAGCCCAGGGCCAGAGAGCGTTCAGGACCGATCCCAACACCAGCCTCCTGCCTGCGCTTCCCACCGAACGGCTGGTGGTTTCAGAGCCGAGCCGGTGGCTGAAGCAAGGATGAAGTGGAAGGGCTGATGCCGGTCAACTTCGGCAGTGCTGGCAAGTTGTCTCGGTGCTCCTGGCTCAGGGCTGAGGCTGGGGGAGCTGGCCAAGAGTAGGCATCTCCCCTCTCCCATGCCAGAAACAGCCAGAAAACAATTGCTTGTACAGCACAACCCAGCTCCAGCGCTGAGCTCAGAGGGGGCTTTGGGGCAGGTCGGGGCGGGATGCCTTGGTGGAACAAGACCACCTTACCTGCCCAGCTGCTTTTGCTGCAGTCCCGAGGCTTAGGAGGCAGCTTTGGCCACCATTCCGCAGTTACCTGTGGCCAAATCTAACCAAACACAGCTGTTTCTGAGCAAACAGTGTTTAAGACTTCAGAGACCTGGGCTCAGGGTGGCTGAGAGAGACCACCGGGCAAGATCTGCAGCCTCCCTCGTTGACCTTGACTCAGCCAGAAATTTAGGCTGAGTCAGGCAACAACTGTGAAGGGGTGAAATCAGCTGGCGTGGTCTTGCCCGGGGTTTTACATGGAAGGGAGACAACTCGTGGGGGAGACGAGATCCACCCTGCCTGCTGAGCTACCCCCCGTGGGCGACGCTGGGGCCAGCCTGGTTTCACAGGGGTGGTTTGGGGCACACGGTGCCACCAGCCTCCGCATCACCGAAGTCCCCCGTAGGCTCCGTGGAGGTGCCAGCACCACCTGGGAGCCGTGTCCTTTGCCCTCAAATAAGCCTTTTGATAGCAGCAACGAGGTGATATTTGCCCTGCTTTCTGCCTCCACAAAGGTAGGATGAGGACTTCAGAAAGTCCTGCTGCTTAATCTCCCTTTGAAGGGACTTGGAGAAAGGAAGGAAAGAAAGAAGAGGGAAGAACAGAGCGTGGACAGCAGGCAGCCTGTGTGAGCAGATATGTAAGAAGAAAGTACTAGGGTAACACGTCTGAGCTTATCGTTTCTGATCTTGAGGTGTCCTTGGACACTCAGCCTTCCCTGCCAACAGCTGGCATTTTTAGCACAAGATGAGAAACTCGAGTCAAAAAGGCCTCCGCTGTGGTCCTTGCAGCGATGAGCCTCCCCCCTCCATCACCAGGAAAACCCCAGGCTTCTGCTCCCCATCTGCAGCCAAAATTCCATCACCCTGACCCTGGGCTGCGACACCCTCACCTCGGCGGGACCAGGAGGTGCGGCACCCACCTCCCTTGCTGCCGGGACGTTGGAAACCAACCTCCCCGGCACCACAACGATGTACCCGACCCCAACGACATACCTGACCCCGACCCAGGCAGTCCTGGCTCTGAAGGGGAGTCCAACCCCGAGCCCTGGGTCATCACCAATTATCATCTCAGGCGCTGGCACATCCCGCTGCGAGGCCTCTTTTTTTTATAGCCTGCTGTCGTGGTGCACAGCAAGCAAGCGTTTAGCATGTGCCAGGGATGTTTGGTGGCAGCTGGGAAGAGCTGGATGATATTTAGGGAGCGTTGTGCAGGTGGAAGAGGTCAGGACTCACTGCTCACGCTAGGGCACTGTATCGACTGTAGTCTCTTCCCTGCCTTTATTTCTCCTCCTCTTCCAGAAATGGGAAACAAGAAACATGGGTGGGAGCTGTCTCTCCTTCAGCTGAGCATGGACTATTCAAGCCTGATCACAGTTCAAGAGATGGAAAAAAAAAACACAAACCCCAAAACACACACGTGTGCATCTCTGTGCCGGCGGCTTGGCTTTGCTCTCCGAGGGTCTGCTCCAGCCTGATCCCAGGCTGTGCGGAGGGAGAGGCTGCTCGGTCCTTCCCTGCCTCTACCACCTGGTGATGCTTTTGCACATGTCCTTCTAAAAAAAAAAATCTCATCTTCCTGAGGCGTTTTGATTGCTCTCGGTAGAGACTGCCTTTTTTTTTTTTACACCTGCAACGTTATCACTTCCCTGCCCCTATGTGCTGGAGCTGCATCTCACATGCTCCGCAAAGCAGCCAGGCACTGTCTATTGTAATTGCTTTCGCCCACCTCTTTGCTTGCCCTCGCATTAGCTTTAGGGGATGTGGGGCAGTGGAAGGCTTGGGAAACCAGGAACATTTGGGTACCGAGAGGCAGAGGAAGAGGGGAAAGCAGGTACCTGCTGGGCTGGTGGCTTCCAGCCCTGGTGCGGTGGGAGCGGAGGTGTGGATGTGGGCACCTGCATGGATGTGGGCAATAAAGTCATTTCTCTGTCTTTGCAGAGCTATGGCCTTGAAGTTTGCCTCTTTTATTCCGTAGGGACCGCTGACTGCAAAAACCAGATGCCATCTGTCCACCATGCCTCGTAAATCAGATTTTAATCATCTCGGGGAGAGGGTTGTCTCCTGCCGTGTGCTGCAAACCAGGTCTGCAGGAGTTACTCTGCAAAATTTACATTTCTGAGATAGGTTAGCGATTAGGGCTCCAGCTTTATACCGAGGAGGCTGAAATTCCATTTCTTCCCCTCTCACAGATTTCCTGATTGATGGTGGAAAGTGGCTTTGGCCATGCCTATGTTCATCAGGTAAGTGCAGGTCTGGTTTTTACCTCCCGGTTTCATCTCCCTCCCCAACCCGCTCACACTGCAGCGTGCTCGCAGCCGGCATGGGCAGGGAGATTCCCGTGATGAAGGACACCTTTGAGTCGGGACAAACAGAGGCACCTCCAAGATCCCGTTTTGCTCCATGAAAACCAAAGGAACAGATGGCAGAGATGTCGGTGTCGGTGTTGCCGTCTCCTCCGGCATTGTTAGCGGGTTGATTCACATCAGCTGTGTTGCGGATAACAACACATTTGTGTGAAGGGCTGGTGGGTGCTGCGGTGGGTTACGGTGGGCAGAGGAGGAGCGAGTCTGATCTCATGCAGCCCTTATACAATTCTATAAGGCAAATGGTGTATTCCTATAATAATAATAAAGTGGGCTGCTGAGGATGCTCAAAGTACGGTGGACTGTCCTTATCCCTTCTTTTTAATCATTATATATTGAAAAATCGTTGCCGGTATTACAGGGAGTCTGCAAAGCTACCTCTTTGTGAGTAAAGAATCAATAATTTGTTTCTTCTTCCCTGTATGAAAACAAGACCGTTAAATCATATTGGTTTATTAAAAAGGCAGTACCCCTCCAAGCACAGATGACAAAGCTGCTCACAGCCCACCTACACAGCTCTCTTATCCACACCCTCTATGGACTTATTTTTCAAAAGAGGGCTTAGCGAGGCCTCTAAAAATGTGGTTTTTTATTAGTTGGCATGGCCAGGATTTGACCCCCCCCTCCCAGAGGTGCCCACAGGGGGAGAGCAGACAGAGCCCAGCGTTGCTGGTTGGAAGCTTTGAGACAAACCTCTGCCCCTTCTCCCCGCTCCTCGCCACGGGGATTTGCCAGGCGGGATGGGTCCCCGCAGCCGGCCTGCAGCTCGCGCATCTCTGCCGTCTTAAGTGAACAAAATGCATCCTTCCGGACCACGTATCGTGAAATCACAAGAGGGTGGTTAGCTCGGTCGTATCCTGGGATGAGTCAAGTCCCAAAACTCCAGCAAGGAAGAAAATGGTGCATGAGACAGGAGGAAAAAAAACCACCTCAGAACGATCTAATGGTTACAATGACTCGCTCCATTAATTTTTTTTAATCTGACGCCATTAGAGTTTAAGCTTTTGAAAGGGTACAGGAGAAGAAAGGCACATCGCGTTAGCATCTTCTGACACGCTGCAGAGAGCCCACCCTTGGCTGGTTCATGGACTGCCCTGACTGTGCATGGCCTCCGCAGCACTGGATGCATTTTAATCAGCACTTGGATACCAGACAGGAAAAGAAAATATTCCCCTTCTTTTTCCATAAAGATTCGATCATTTATTCCACCAACACCCTGGCGAGGGACCTTTACCAACAGATGTGCCATGAATATATATTTTTAAACTAATTAACTTAACCTAAATGTTAAACCTCCCCACTTCTGTTATGTAGCTAGTGGTTGTGGAGCTGGGGGGGGGGCAGTGGGAAGAGGCAGGGCACCCCCTTTTCAGAGTACTGAAAGAGACCGTGGATTAAACTGATTATTGAGCTGGTTTCTAATGAGCCTGCTACAGCTTCACCAGGCAAATCAAAGAAATTAAAATCCTGGGGCAAAAATAAACACTGCCATTCAAGGTCTCTTAGTCTTCCTTACCCCTGCTCTTCCCCCAAAATCTTTATCCCCGACTCGGCTGCTCAGTCCAGCCTGTTACGAGGATGCTGGGACTGAGGCATGGCACCTATTTCCAGATGAGACTATGTGGGTCCATCAGCAAGGTGCCTCTGGGTGTTTCCCAGCAGCGTTGGTGTTAGGACTGGTCTAACACGCTGCCGCTAAGCTCGGGTGCAGCTAAGTGGGTGCAGGGGGCTGCTGCGCTCACCCAGTAGCAATACACAACGGGTTCTGCCGCAAGGTACCGTGCGGTGCCAGGTCCTGGAGCTCAGCCTCCATTTGGAGGTGCAGGGGTCCAACCACTATGCCGTGGGTTATCTGGCAGAGCAGCCTCATACTTCTCTTAGCGTGGGGACAGTGGTCCTTGCCTGACCCCGTGGCTCTCGTTGAGCTCTCCCGGCTCCC
Organism: Cariama cristata; assembly: GCF_000690535.1. Lineage (NCBI taxonomy): Eukaryota > Metazoa > Chordata > Aves > Cariamiformes > Cariamidae > Cariama > Cariama cristata. The sequence continues at coordinate 15,205 of NW_009612326.1, forward strand.
AGGCTCCGACCGAGGTTCCCGTGCGCTGGCAGAGGACCCTGGAGCCAGAGATGATGCATTGGAAGGAGACAACCAGCACCAACCGGCCTCCTCTTGGCCTCTCCTTCTCAGCTAGCATGGGCGAAGGGGCTGCTGGGTCCTCAGCAGAGGAGGGGGTAAAGCTGTTGGCCTGCGGTCTGAAGCCAGAAGGACTTCACAGGGTTTGCTGAGGAGTCAAACAGCGGGAGGTTTTGTTTCGGAGCTCTGATCTCCAGCTGTAGCTGAAAGCACAGAGCAATCCCGCAGCAAAGGAGCCGGCCAGGGCAACACCAGCGCAACCTTACTGGAGCCCCGGGAACCGTCACCAAGGCTGGCTTTGTCCTACACCTCTCCATGAGATACTTCACTCATGGTCCTTCTCACAAGCACCATCATTTCTCCCTTCTTTATCCCTCTGCAAAGGAAAAGAATTTAAAGATTTAAACCCTGCTGAGAAATAAAAAAAAAAAATCAGAGACATAAAGTATAGCTACAACCAGCCGCACGAGTGGGGAAAGAGATTGTCTACATTGTTGGGGGAGGTTTGGAAGGTAGGAAAGTATTTTTCAGCTGAATACTCTCCCTCTGGTTTGGATTAATACCTTGAGTCCAGCTTCACTCCTCCCATAACAAATAAATTTCAAAATATAACTAGCCCGAGAGAAGAAGTATCTGCTGGATGTCTTTTTAATGCTGATTTTTTTCCCACTGTAAAGCATTGCTCTTTTAAAAGCTCTCTGGCTCTTCACAGCTTATTTTCCTTGGATTTTATAGAGATTCCTGTACCGAGCACATGCGGACATCCAAGTTTTCACGTTGCTTTTAATGTGGCAGCACACATTAGATACAGGTGATCAAAACAGCAAGGTGAGCTGTTCCCAGCAAACAATTTATTTCTGCTCGTGAATTATCCATGTGGAAACCCAGGTAAGTTTTTTTTACATAGTCAGCTATTAGTCGAAATTATTTGACACGTCACGTGACCATACATTTCGTTGCCCTGCCAGGCAATTCCCCCTCCACCTGCGTCTGCAGCCCCTCTGCCTTCATCCCTGCCAGCATGGTTCTCCTGCCCGTTGCCTTTGCACGGGGAGATGGAGATTTGCATGGGGCTTGTCTGAACACGTTCCCATGGTTTTGGGATCCTCTCCTGCTCTAGAGAGGATCCCGTGCTGGGATTAAGCCGCCGCTGTGTTGGAGCACTAGGGTAAGTTATTAAACAAGAACTCAATATATCCTTTGTACTCCTCTTAAACTAATAAACAGTAGATGTTGTCTTCAAAGGTAAAGGAAGATCTAATAAAACGCTCACAAACTCTGCGTTTCAACAGCAATAAAATTCCAGTAAGATGATGCCAAAGTCATCCTTAAATCCAAGCATTGAAAGTGATGTAGAAATGCCAGCCCCCAAATGTGAGAATACCACTGCTGTTTTCTCAGTTTCTCAATCTCGGGAAGAGCTGGGGTTTTGAGAGCTTGCTCTTTAGTGCCATGGAGTGGATCAAAATGTTTCACCTAAAACCTGGTAGTTAAAAACCAGGTCTTTGATCTCCTGTAGAGAAGTCATTGAGCAGGTCTCAGCTCCAGATGCTGCATGGGTTTGGACCAAGTTAATTTCTGCAATATAGGGGCAAAACACAGTGTCTGCTTCACAATTTTTTTTACAGTCCCCACAAATGAAACCCTTTGGTGGGTGCCCTTTGCTATTCACCATGCACTCTCTCAAGATGGGAGGAAAGAAAGTAAAGATGGAGAATAGAGGGGAATACATGCAGCTCCTCTGAGATAACCCTCTCGTGCACCGTCATGGGCTCCTGATGTGCAGCCGGGCTGCACAAAGGGCTTAGCCCAGGACTTGCAGTTCTAGGTGGTCTCCAAGTGGGCTCAGAGGGGTGGTGGAAGGAGGGTAGGTGCCGTGCTCACCCAGGGCACCCGTGCCATTTTGTGCCGTGGAAAGGACAGGGTGAGGGCCGTCTGACTGTGCATTGCTGGGAATTCATGGTTTCTTGGTTCGCAGGCTGACAGCCAGCTTGCTTGGTTTGCTCTAAGGAGGAGGAAGCGGAGAAGCAGACACCGGAGGAGCTTCTTGGCAGAATCCCAGTCCCAAAGCACCACAGTTTCCATCACCAGGGGTGGTACACGCTGCTCTCCCTGGCATCTGAAACACGAAGCCTGGGCGCTGGCCTCCTGGAGACCTCCAAGGGCATCTCTCCCAGAGCCTCTTCCCTAGGGTAACTCTCCTTTTTTGCCTCTGTCTCCTGGCAGCTCCCTTGGTCCTTCCCCCTGCTTGCTGCTGCTCACCAGGGGGGTGGTCAATGAAAGTTGGCAGGAGCCTGGGCACGAGTCTGAAAGCCGGAGAGAAACGGGAAAGACGGGGTGCCAATTATGATGGCTTGGGACCAGCTGAAACCATCGCGCCGAGTTAACCGAGGAGAAAACAGCTCACAGCTTAGGGACGAAGCAGCCCAGGGGGGCTCGGCAGGGGATGCCAGATGACAATCACCACTGCGTGCCAGCCCCCTCCCCTTTCCTGGCCTCAGCCCTGCAGCATCGCCCCGGTGTGACCACGGATGCAGCTTGGACAATGGAAAAACAGAGCCAGCCCACTGGCAGCAGCATTTTCCTTTGAAGCCCTGCCATTACATGTAGGCTCTCAGACTGGCAGGGTTTGAGCTGCCTTCTTAGCTAAATTGGGAAATTAATTACCCTGAGCCACCTCTCCAAGTGAATGACGGGCAGCTCACGCTCAGGTGATGCCCGGTCTCGGGCGACTAAATCAAGCTCAGCGAAGCAGCCTGGAGCCTCGTTGCTTGGTGTGCTGCGGGAGCGTGGTTTTCAGTAGGCAGGACGTTAAAGGAAATGCCGTACGTCAGGGTCCGAAATACCTGGAGTGTTTGGTAGCTGGAGAGCTGGGCTGGGGTAGTGGCAGACGCACATCAGGTGGGCGCTTCTGCTAGAGGCACCGGTGTGGTTATTCAAACTCCTTAAATGGGGATGGACAAAACCTGTTAAAATAAACGGCACTGGCTTTATGCTTCTTGTTGCCTCTGCTTCAAGCTGTTGATTTACAGTTAGTTTTGCATTTACAGACAGTTTGCGTTTTTGGAGTGTTTCCTTTTGGAGTTGTAAAAGATCAGCCTAAAAAAACCACAAAACAACAAAACAAAAAACCCCAAACGCTTTTTGAGTCCGTTTTGATTCCTTGGCAAGGGACAGGTACCCGTGTGAGTCAGGGAGCTTCAGAATTGAGTAATAAATAGATCCCTTTTATAGCCACCTCCAGCTTTCCCCTTCTGCTGTAGGTCTATGTAAAGGCAAAGCCATTCCCAGGGCAGCCCAGGCAGCAGGAGCTCCTCTTTTTCACAGCCCCAGTCAACCTGGCTGTACCTGCAACGCCATCCACATATTTCATGGCGCTCTGCTTTGGTCTTTTGCCTGGTAAGCAATTGCATTCAAAGGCTGGATTTTTGTTTATTCCTCTGCAACCTGCATGGTTGTTTACATGAAGGCAAAAGGTGTGAAAAAAGTTATCATCAAAGCAGAACAGAGGGAGGAAAAAAAAAAAGGGAAAAGCCCCCTGGAGCTGCAGTTGGATGCACTGACTGCACCTGCTGGGTTTCAGGCATGTTTGCTTGCTCCTGAAGCTGTTGATGACCTGATGGTGGTAATATTTTCCTACAGATTATATGGGATTGGCTTTAAGGGGTTCTTTTTATTTCCACCAAGCAGAGAACATTTCCAGGC
>NW_009612327.1:0-12979 GCF_000690535.1 Cariama cristata
GAGAATGCCGTGGGAGACAGTTTCAAAGGTCTTGCTAGAGTCCAGGTAGAACACATCCACAGTCTTTCCCTCATCCATCAAGTGGGTCACCTGGTCACAGAAGGAGAGCAGGTTGGTCAAGCAGCACTTGCCTTTCATGAACCCACACTGGCTAACACTGAACCCCTGATTGTCTCCTGCACATGCCTTGTGATCTCACTCAGCATGATTTGCTCCATCACCTTCCCCGGTACTGAGGTCAGGCTGACAGGCTTGTAGTTCCCCGGATCCTCCTTCTGGCCGTTCATATAGATGGGCGTCACATTGGTTGGCTCCAGTCGTCTGGGACCTCATCGGTTAGCTAGGACCGACGGTAGATGATGGAGAGTGGTTTGGCAAGCACACCTGCCAGCTCCTTCAGTATCCTCGAGTGAATCCCACCCAGCCCCATAGACTTGTCCATGTCTAGGTGGAGCAGCAGATCGCTAACTGCTTCCTCCTGGATAATGGGGGGATTATTCTGTTCCCCATCCCTATCATCCAGCTTGGAGGACTGGTTGCCCTGAGGATAACTGGCCTGGCTATTAAAGACTGAGGCAAAGAAGGCATTAAGTACCTCTGCCTTTTCCTCATCCTTGCTGGCAATGTTCCCCTCTTCACCCAGTTAAGGGGGGAGATTCTCTCTGGTCCTCCTTTTGTTAACATATTTGTAAAAACATTTTTTGTTGTCTCTTATGACTGTAGTCAGAGTGAGTTCAATATTTCTTCTTGTTCCAGTTAGCTCTACTGTACTGAAATATCCTGAATGTAATTAATTAGATCTACAGATTCTGTGACATACTATGGAAATACACTAACATATTGAGAGACTAAGCTTCTGTAAACAAATGTGTTGAAAGTGCCTAACTGTATACTAAGAAGTAACAAAGCAGCTTTGCCTGCATTTGTTTGTCCACTAAGTAATAAACCCTTCTGCTCTCTAACAGTCTCTACACAGTAAATGCTGTTTTGGGCTGACAGATTGGGCACAGAATTGCAGTCTGAAATATGCCTCAGAGGGCACCAAACAGAGGCAAAAGAATGACAGAAGTGCAGCTGATATTCATGTCCACAGAACTCCATTCCGTGCAGCGTCAGGCAAGACCAGACTGCTCAAAGTCAAATTACTGCTAGTTTGTAACAATGTATAAATATTTTCCAGCATAAACAAGTAACTTTGCATAACACTCCAGACACTTCCTGGTTTTGCAGTTACATGTGCAAAAGCTGCAAAAAACCCAATCACACACTGCCCTCCCCTCCCCAAAAAAGCCCCCAAACCAACACTGAAATACTGCACAACAGTATTATATCTCATACAAATCGAATCAAAACTTCTAATTCTATTCCTGGTCCAGTATCTGGTTCAATACAGGAAAAAAAAAAATAATCAATAAACCTTTAAACATACATCTTCATGCTTTCCATTCTAAGCCGCTAAAACAAAATTTTAATGCTGTATTTGTCTAACTCACAGAGATATGTGAAGACAGATCAATATCTCAAAATTACATAGGATCTCCAAACAAGACCGGGAAAAAAGACAAACTGAGTCTAATTCTTGATGATACTGAGATTTCACTTTCTCTCTTCACAGTAGGAAGGTAAAGGATATAAGTTTAATGTTCTGTTTTATAAATATTTTCACCTATTACTGCACTTTGTCCTTTATTCACAATAGGTCCTAGTGAAGATGAAATATCCAAATCACAGTGGTTATGAAGTCAAGGATAATCTACGGTTTTAATATATATATACACATACATACACATACACATATGTTCACAAAGCTTCTGCTGGAAGCTTTTTTAGTTTCAGTAACATGTAACACAATCCAGCTCTTTTATGTAACCAGGGCATATAAATTTCTGTGTTTCCTTTTTGACCTCCCACATCTGCAAAGTTGTCGTAAATAATAAGCTTTCATCAGTGCTTGTGGAGCTCTTAGGACTTCTGTGCTAAAACAACAGTTACCTACGTTACGAAGCCAGTGTTGAACCAGATTCATGAATATAGACAGAAGGCTAATCAACATTTAAGTAATCCATGAATTGAAAATATTACGTATCTGCAGTAAGTATTGTACTGGTAGGGTACATAGAGACTCCATATTCAAAATCCAGAAGATTCTGCCAGTGATCAAAAAATAATTCCAGAATGGTATTGCTTTAAAAAGATCACATTTGACTCTTTGCTTTAAAAAACTGCTATCCCTGAACAAGAATAACACAAAAATAATACAAGAATAACAAGAAAAAGTCTGTGCAGATCTTGTCAAAAATAGAGATATAAAATATGGTGCTTACCATAATTATCATTGCATGACAACATACGTGAACCAGTGGCCAAAAGCAAATATGTCACTGATATCACTGCACTGTTATTATTTGCAATTGCTATTCTAGCTTATATAAACTATGTGTAAACTTGTCTAAAGCTGTGTAAAACCATGCTTGAACTAAATACATATACACATGAATATATATACACATAAATACATACATGACAAACATACATGTATGTATCTGTGAATATATATATATGTACACGTGTAAATACATATATATGGCAATACACAGATATGATCCAACAAGGTGAACTTCATAAACATGTATTTTATAGATACAAAAAACTAGATTAAAATTTATTAAAAGGAGGGAACTGTGCTGAGTGGCAAAGACAGTCTACATTAAAAAAAGCAGGGAAATTGCTGTTCTTGGGGTTAGGGGCAGTTTAAAGGATTTTGTATGCTTGTACCACAGAACAGGAACACAAATTATTTTTTTATAGCAACTGATGGTTTTATACAAGTTGCCTCATACTGAAATGAGAAAACTGTTTGATAAGACACAGTAGAATGGCATTTAAGGGATTACTCAACCTAAAAACTGGAAACCATTCAAAGGCTCAGATGCAGTTTGATGACAGACTCATGGCTGAGGAAGGTGTTAAATCCAGCAGCAAAATCTACACCTCTGAAACTTCTGGCTGCTCTTATGAGATTCTGGCAGCATACAAGCCAGAAAACTGATTCATATGGACCATTAGGATCACCTAAATTAGTCTAATGTAATCTACTCCAATTCTTACCTATCAGAAGGTAGGTAGTTTCACTGAACAATTCCTACCACACACCGAAGAGCTGCCGGCTGAAGAGGGATGTGTTTTCTGGGAAGACTGTCAATCACCCAGTACTTGTCACATCCAATCATGCAGCACTGAAGCAGCTCAGCAGCGGTTGTAAAATTATAAATGAAGCTTCACTGTAAAAGCTCTGCTTCCCAGTGTTCTTGGTATTTCAGAATTGCTCTTTGCCATTAACTGGAAAATTAAAAAAAAAAAAAAATCCAAACATATAACTTGTGGCAATAAGGAAGCCAGACTTAGGATATTCATTATTTCTACCCCTGTCAAACTCAGGAGATAAAAGGGCATGAAGACTAAAGTCTGTGAACTTTGGGAAAATTGATAAGGATAAAAAAATTACTTTGAAACGGCACTTTTGACTACCTGCACTGGACATACTGACAACTGTTATTTTTTCAACAGAAAGCTTGTACCTACGTTAGCAAGTGGTGCAGTACAACAGGAACAAATTTGTGGGGTAAAACAGTTGGGTCTGAAGACCTCCCGCTCTGCTATGGTCTAGCTCTGGACTGCTTGCGGGGTCTGAAGGCCCATTAGTGTCTACAGCATGCTACGCATGCACCAAAACTGGTATTTTAGCTTCACTTCAGCTGAAATGAATCCAGTTTTCATGTTCTGATGTTTCCATATGATGTGAACCAAAGTGCACACCTGACAGGGAGATTAGTGTCTGAGGGGTCTCCTTACATGCTAATGAAGATACTCCCCAAACCAGCTTGTCATTGATGGCACTTAGGCCCTGCAATACAAAGAATTAGCACACTTTATAAACTTCAAGCTTGTGCTGAAGTTTTAGCAAAAATGGGTGTCCATGCCTGGGGCTCAAAGGGAAATTGGAAAAGCAAACAAAACCCCAGCATATTCCTTTTATATGTTTATTTCCCTGTTACCTAACCTTGATCAGTTTTTGCAGACAGGATCTGTCAGCCCTTAAAAATGTTCATGAATCAAGATCCTGACTCTCTCCCTCTTTCCCCACTGATTTCCCTCTTATTTGACAGTGTGTCCCCAAGCTGCTGCTGGCATCTTAGTAATGCCAGACCTGCTCTGAATGTCAGGCTGTGCTAGGTACCATGAGGGTCCTTCTCTTAGTCTGCAGCTGGGGCAGGCAGGTCTGATCTGACATGACTGACGTCGGCACAGAGGCACCCTCTGTGTGAAGACTAATTCCTTCAGCTCCTGCATATTGCAGGAAGCTTCAGTGCAACTGTCCCATTTGACTGACGTACATTAAGTACAAAGCATCATGGCTATCTCGTGCCTTTCCACCTTTGGATTTTCCTTCTAAAAATACCCAAGTAGATTTCTTATGCCTACCCAAAGGCAGTAGGACTAGGGCACCAGGATGAAAAATGATAGGACTATACATGCCACTACTAAGAGAACTGTCCAGAGGGACAAACAAATGTGCAGTACCCTCTAGACTGAGGATGTTTGCTTGCTACGGGACCATCACAGATCTTTTGTTACCTTGACTACCTCTGTCAGTAGGAAGGGAATTCCTAGTTTAGGCCTGTGAGCAAACCTACTGTCCACAAACGAACTCCCCACACATAAAAATTTATTAACCTTGATTTATAAGAAGTCAATGCAATTAAGAAATAACTGGGAACCTAAAAGAATCCACATTAGTCTTTGACCAAACAACTCTGCCTCATGCCTGATTTGATGTGAAACACATTCTTTGGAAAATACCATTCATTTGAAGGTTACTTTGTTTTCCTGGACTTGCATTCAGTACTGAAACCCAGCACAGAGACTTAATGAGTTCCTTAGGCCTTTGCACAAATACCTGCATCTGGTGTTACAGGCTCATATGTATGGGCAAGGTTAAAATGTAAACAATGCTTCATAATGCTGATTCAGTTGTAGACATTTTCTCTTTGTGGATCAGCACAATTCCTGCCAACATATTTAGGTCCAATGTGAAAAAAAATTTAAGACAGCCATAGCTTATTAGACAATCTGGTACTCCTGTGTCCTAAAACTACTTCAACTCTCTAAAAAAATTATTAGCAAAGTATTTCTCAATTATTTTAACAGGTCATTTAGCACTGATAACGCATACAGAAGTTAGAGACAGAAAGAGGATGTGATACTTTGGAAATCTTAGTTGAAGAGATACATGACAGTAAATCTTCCTTTGGCAGTTTTAGAAAAACAAAATTTAAGGCAAAATAAGTCCATACAGACTAGTAATGGTTGAAAGAGCATAATCCTTCCAATATTTTGTTCAGGCAACTTCAAGGAGGAATATTAGCCCTATTCTGTTTTTTAGAAAGTTGATATATCAGAATTTTCTTTTCATCTGGACACATCACTTCTTCTGATGTCCCATTTGAGCCATCACAGGTGTCATAGTCTACAGGCATCATTCACAGGTGTCAAGTTGCTAGCCTTCACTGAAAGTGACTGTTAGCGTTAACTGTAAAACATGAACATCCACAAATTTATTTGTCTTAAAAACTGCAGGAAATTCAACACCTAATTCACAATAAGTCATGAAATTTTTATCATCAAAGACACTAAAAACCCCCAAACCTCAGTACATTGGACAGTCTATCTGAGCTCAGTATCATGTCCGACACTAGACAGTAGTTTATGTATAGGGAATAAGAACAGAGCAAGCACATAACAATAATGCCCTTTGAACCCTTTCAGATTCCAGAAATCTGTAGTTTATTAAAAGCTTGCATTTAAGGTTATAATTGCATCCTTTAATTTAACAGATCTGACTGGTCATCCTTTTTGCTAAACTGTGGAACTACCCTTTGGCAGCATCTTTTTTTCAGCTTTTTCAAGATCTTATGTCAATGACTTCCACAGCTTCAAGAAAATACCATAGGAATAAGTACGTTTCATTCATTCTAAAACCTCTGTCCAACAATATCATTTGGTGCTTTTTTGTTTGTGTGTTATGGGAATCACAGAACAATAATCCTCTTCTCGCCTTCACAACTTTTAGTTTTACAGTATGTCTAGATCATATCCCATTCACTTACTTTTTTCCAGGCTCATGAATAACTACATATTTAATCTCTTCATACAAAAGATATTCCACATCCTTAACCATCTTTTTTGCCCTTCATTTTTATTTCTACAGTGTATCTCTTGAGAAGAAGAGAACGGAGATATTCAGTATTTAAGGGGTGAAAGTATATTCTGGTTTGTTCCACTTTCTTTCCCGGCAGCTCCTAGAATTCTGCAGTGTCAGTGTTTCTGGCACACTATAGCCAGCTCTGCCAACTAGGATAATAAGGAGGTAGTTGAAAAACCAAGCTAAGCAGGGTTCTAGAGAGTACACTGGGATTTTTGGTGCAAGGACACTTCACTGTCTCCACAAAAATCCAGTCTAGGCTGAGTCAGCTCATGTTCAACCAGTTAAACCTTGGTTACTGGGATGAGCTCAGATCCAGCTTGACTTAGTTCTTCCAGTTCATGCAAACCGTGTAGAATTTGGACTGGCCTGCAGATCAACTTGGTGCAGCTGCATGCTTCCTAGGGGCTCCAGAGGGAGTATTCATGAGGTGAGGTGCAGATATAACCCCAGCTATGGTGACATTTTCATGTGTTGTTGGCTTGCATACTAAGATCCTGAAATCTGGGATGCTTGGGAAGAAGTAAATAGATGATGGTTTCAAAAGAAACCATGTTGGGTAGAAGTCCAGGTATAACATGTACAGCTGGTTCTGAATGACTTCATCCACAACCACTGTGCACTGACTTTGAAGTTCTGAAGGGAACAGGGTGTGCCTACATACTATTGCATACGTTCAGAAGAAATTTATTATTGGCAGTTCTTTCTTAAGTGAAAATGGCCCAAATGGCTGAGCTGTCATTGGAAATAGTACAGCTACATTCCTGGAAAGATAAGCCTTTCTGTGACCCAATGGCAATCTCCAATCTCCGGCATCTCTCCATTGAACAGAGAAGATGCCATCCTCTATTAAATGCTAGGAAACTGGCCAACTGATTTCACTTCTGCAGAGAAAAAATATAAAGAATGTAAGCAATTGGAATGCCAAGGAAATCTCTAACAACAACAAAAAAACAACCAAAACCCAGAAAATCTGGATTCTGCATGTCCAGGTATGCAGTTTCTCTCTTCTCCCACTTACAAAATGCAGAAAATATTTCTAGCTTTCCTCATCAGAGCAACTTTTTTTTATATATTTCTGAGGTACTTTTTAAGAGGGAAAGTATTACAGTTGTATGTAGCTCTGAAACTACCAGGAAATCAAGAAAACCAACTGTTTTTACTGCTTACACTAATCTCATTAAGTCCTTGAAAACCCCAGAATGCCTGATAGAAGGGCAGATGCTATCTAGTCTTGATTTGGACTGGTGTGCACTGCATAGAGTGGAAAACTACTCAGAAAATCCAACGTGCATTGAATTTTAGAAAATAATAAAAATTCTACTAAAACCTTTCAACTTGCATAAATACTATCTCAACATCTTCTCTACAGATAATATTCTCTAGTGCATTGCACAAGAAAAAGATCAGTGTTAAACAAATTAAGGGAGTGACTTGCTCTCTTGCTATTATTATCAGTATTGTTTCAAATGATGATTATTTTGTATTTGTTTCTATTATACCTTCAATCTTCATGTCCACAAGTTTTCTGAACTTACCAATAATACTACAGGGATTTTCTAAAGTAGATGCTTCATTTGCATGTTGAACTTCAAGCAACAGAAAAAACCTGAGACAATTCAAATTCTGCTGGCTAGGTTTGAAAGGTTTTTCCATTTAAATTAGTAAACTTGTGACATCTATGTACACACAAGTAGAATCACAATTTTATTACATTTAACACCTAAGGACTACTGTAATTCTCATCCTCATCTTTAAGAGAGAAGTATGGCAGATCAACTTCTCCAATTAAAATGCCTTCTTCCATTTCCTGAGTTGTTCCAGCATTACTCCAGTCGAGAATTTCCTCTTGAAACAGAGAAAAATTTTTAAATTGGGATGATTCAAAGTACAGTACAAAAAGACCTCAGAGTCATTCAGTCAATCCATTCACCCTAATGCAAATTAGCTCTGCTTACACCTTACTTGGCTGATTAAGCTATTTCACCCAGGAGATCCATACAAGTACTTCCTTATCCTTACAGTTACATTGTATTTTTCAATATATTTTTAAAATTGCATTGCAGTTTAATTTCATTATTTTTGTTCTGATTGACTATGGATATACTGTATACCTCAGAGCAAAAGGTTTTTCAAGTTCTCAAAGACTGCTATACAGATTTGTCATAGACAAGAGTATTTGCTATGACTTAAATAAACAAATCCTACTTTCTTCCTATTTTAACTCAGTTACTAGACAGCTGAAATTTGGACTATAGTATCTTTATAATGAAGCACAGAGCACAGGTTCTTCTTGTTAATGGATTAACCTGCAAGAATAAGATCAGCATCATCCAAAGTAAAAGGCAATAACCCCACAAAAGCTTGATACAGATAAGTGAGATGGAGATCAAGATCTATCAATAAAATGTGCTAATTTTTGATAGCCTCAATTCATTTCAGTAGACAGAATCAATAGCGAGGATTCTTGTTTTGCTGTCTTTCCTCTCATGTTTCAGTTATACAGTATACTGTCTTAGGAACCTTCTAAAGAAAAGTATCTTGCTGAACTTCCAAGGCACGAAGAAACAGCCTTTCTTTCCTGTTCTATCTTAAAATGTAGCCGTTGAATTAGAATTTTTGATGCTCATCAAGACTAAGTAGTTCTCTCTCTTTGTGCTTTTTTCCATGTCTAGTTTATGATCACTGATAGTGTGTCAGAAAGGCAGAGCTTCACTTCCAGTATTATATCTCAGTACATTAAAACCAACGGTCTTCAAAATAATTTCTAGTAGTCCATTCAAACAGAACTCCTCTCATCACTTGGTTGCTATATTTTTGGTTTTGTCCAGAACTGTAAAGAATGTTGAACTTGAAACAAGAAGTCTTGCCTTTCTGAATGGAATAAGCTTATCATTGTCCTATAGCTGCAGAGGATGTTTTTGTCACGTTTTCAGTTCCTTTTACTGTACATGATGCACTGTTTTGGTTGCAGAAATTTGGCAAGCAGCTGCTTTTATTAAGTTGTATCTCAAATGCTGGAAGTTTATTGGTGGCTGAGTCAAGAAATTCAGTAAGGCCACCACGGTTAACATATGACTGGACGATTACCTTCTGCTGTCTTTCCCATACAACTACACTTAAGAAAAAATGGTAATGACGAGGTATGTTACTAACCTACCATACAGTTTTCCTCAGAGGATTCAGATCTTCAGCTCCCTTTGTTTCACATCTACTTTTGGATCTAACCTCATTTTGTCTAACTGAGATTTTTGCTACATGACTCATTCTCTGGAGTGAACTGCAACTAATTTCAAAAGCTTTGAGTTGTGTGGCATGGCATTTTATAAACTAAACTACAGTTATCAACCACAGAGTTTAAACTTCTATAATCAATGCTAAGTTTAGGTTTTCTTACATAGTGTATGAGCAAAAAGTCAATCTAAGAATCATGTGTTGAATGAAACAATCAATTAACAAAACAATAAAGAGATAATACTACTGGTTACTGTTCAAAGACCATTGAAGCATACGCAAAAAGAACAAGGTACTGAGTTGCATAAACAGAGAAACTGAATATACAAGACAGAAGTGATAATGTTGCTGCCTGAGATATTTCCTTGTCTCACAAAAAAGATGTTGTTAATGATAAGGATTCTGAACAAAGCAACAGGATTTTATACCAGGCTCAAAGAATGTGCATTAGTGAAAAGGTGAAGAAGGCTCAGATTTTTTTTAATTGAAAATACATCCTAAGTGGCCCAGGAAAAGCACAAGGAGACATACTAATCTCCATATAACAGAGGTAAAACAAGTAAGTAGTGAACATCTAAATATGTTAAAATCTTTCATCCAAGTATGCTGCAGAACTCTTCAACATAATGTGCTTGGTTCTCCAGAGTATTACATAATTATTTTATTTACATTCACAAGTGACAAAGAAAAACAGCTAGGCCACCAAATCCCATATTTTAATGGGAAATATTATTAATAATGGATTTAATCAACATGACATACCACTAATAACAAGTCACTTTGTTTTTTTCCATTTGTTTCATGTACTTTTGTAAAACTAAAAACTCAGATGTAAATGTCTTGGCATCAAATTGAAAGTATTTAAATCTGTTTATATGTAAAAAACTCACTAGATGTAAACTTCAAAACATAATGACAATATGTCTATGCTAGCATTTTTTTTTCTGTTGAATCTACCCATCTAGTGCTATCTATGCATTTGTCAAGTTAGTTGAAAAAAGAAGTCTAAATCAGACTGTTCCTCTCTTCAATTTAATAAAAAATTTTGCATTCAACTATGTGTCCAATCAGTGTTAATAAAGGCCACATGGTTGATTACAGAATCACACAAGAAATTAACAAAAGTAAAGAAATTACGTAGAATTAGGTGGAAATTTGGGAGGATAAGCCAAGCATCCTCAGTAAATACAAACTGCCAAAACTAACAGACTGCAGCTCATACGTTATAAAGTCATGACAGTAAACATTTCTCAAACACAGAAGAATAAACCAACAGTACGACAGCCTCTCCTTCTCAAATTCTGGGTGAATACTCTAGTAAGTCTATTCTAATTAACTGCAAATGACAACACAGGGCAAGACTACTGCCAGTAATATTCAGGTTAGCACTAGGATATTGAATGCACTAAAATGCAGATGGCCTTAAAATGCCTGGATAAACAAATATTACATGTACAAACAGATGGACAACTAATAAATCTTACTGAAAGGTTGCAAATCGTGCCATATCAGGCCAGACCCTGCTCAATGCCGGTCCTTCAGTACCCTCATAAAAGAAGCAGTACATCTGAATCTGTTCTGAAGACAGCAGAATACCTTTCTGATCTTCTTGCCAGGTAAAAGATTACCTCATTTGGAAAGATAAGCCCTAACATCGCCATATGTATTGTCGAAGTATAACATTATATGTCTAGCTTAGGTCATAACAATGTTAGCTATTATCACAGACAAAGGTTTGCTACAAAGGGATATTACAGAATCAGTAAAGCTGCTATAGTGTGTTTGTAAGTAGATTCACAGATGTTGTTATGGACAAGCAATTGCCTTTAATGTGGGATGAAAATGACCCCAAATGACAATTAAAAAGAAGTAGACCTTGACTGCAGAATCTGATTAATCACTGTGGTATTCATGTTAAACCGTAGTTACTCTAGTAGTTACTCTAATTTTATGACTCTGCATTTCCACAGATTCCATTTGCAATACTGACCATAATAAAACTGGAAGAAACCTACTGCCTAAACATAGGAGATGAAATGAAATTAAAAAAAATAAATTCCAGTGTTAATAAAGATATATGCACATATTGTTGCCATTCTACTTGCTTCTTACCCTCTATCCATATAACATTTAATTGCCAATGACATCACCAGATCATGTGATAATCAACTAAAACAATGAACTTAGTATATGTTGGAATATAGGAATATGATTTAGTTTCGACTATATCGAAATCTCTTTTTTACAATTTGGTTGTTGTAACAGAAGTTAAAAAAGGGAGTCAAAGAGGAAGTCAAGACCGGGATGCACTGTTTGACATAACTCCATTCTTTCAGGCACCACATACAATACCCTATCGCTTTTATGGCACTCAGGACATCTAATTCAACAGAGAAAAATGAAACCAGACAAGAAATCTTAGTTAACTTGTTGCACAGGATTGAAGCAAAGCTCTTCCCTTACTAGACAAATAACTCTGTTATGGTTATCCAGAAAAAAAAAGGTACTGCTTTCTGTGCAATCTGATCTGCACCCAAGCCATTGCAACTGTAGGCTATTGCCTGAAGGGACTGTATCTCACCTCCCATCTTGTAACCACCTCTTATATGTTGTTTTAACAAGTTTCCATAGATACATATATTTTCAACAATGCTTAAACACATCATAAAGTGCTTAGACTGTCATATACCTACACAGTAACTCTCAATGGAGATTTTACCGGCTATGACAGAACTCACAGATATAGGCACTAGACAGAACAAAATGGAGTGCAAACAAGAAAGATAAAAAGGTAAAGACCACTTTTCCTGTTTTAAAATGTGTAAGAATGAAACATTTTATCTTATTTCTGTTTTCCTGATAGTAAATAATCTATATTATTCATGATTTTGTACGGTGTTATTCTAGTGAACTTTCAGTAGTTCAGTAGAACTACTAAAAATCAACAGTGAGAGAGAAGGACAAAGGAAGATTTTAGCAAGTTTTATCAAGTTCTGGTGGGTATGGACCCCACAACCACCAAGTCAAGAGTAGCTTCTTTATGTTATGAACATGTAAGATATAGCATGATGATAGTGAAATAAGTGGAGATGGTTAAGAAGCATGTTTCCCTTTATCAATGTTGATCTAGCAGTAAGCTTTCTAAAAGAACATATAGCTACATATACACACAACCAAAGAAGTTAATAAAGAGTTTGTGTAAAAGGCCATGAAATCAGAATGTCCTTTAATAGCTCCCCTTGCATTTGGGAAACCTAGAACAGAAATTAATGCATTTTGGTTCTTTCTGTGTAAGCTGGGGCTGAACTTATTTCTCCCAAGAAGGAGGAGATTGGGGGATGAGATAATTCATTCACTCACAGGTTAAAAAACATAGGATCAAGAGGTTCTCTGTCACACCTTTATTACCACAGCAAAGTCACTAACCCTTCATTTCATGTCAGGCCTCATATAGGCTGAAAGAAGAGGGAGATAAGAGGTTAG
>NW_009612327.1:13010-29921 GCF_000690535.1 Cariama cristata
AAGAGAAGGAGGGCAGGACTTACATTATTGATGTATCAATGTATAACAGTTTTTAATGTTAATCACATTGCATCCTACTGTGTTTGCAATGTGATGGTCCTTCTGGAGGCATTAATGAAAAAAAGACTTAATGCTCTTCTTGTTTATATTTTAAATGATTTCTAGTTGAGAACTATTCTAGCTGTATAGACCAGTTCTGTTTCCTCTAATGCAATCCATAGCTTGCTAAAATAGAAATAAAAACTGACGTTATTATGAGCAATAAAAGTATTTGTCCATAAAAATTCCTAGAAATTTTGCCAAACTATTACTAAATACAGAATTCTCAAGTCAGAACCAGTTCAATGGAAATTAACAACACTGAAAATATTTTCTTAATCTTTTATTTTCTTCACAGCAATATAAGAGCATGACAGATATTTTAATGTGATGATTCATCATCACATTAAAGAATCTTCAGTGCTTTCCATGGGATACAGTTGAGATAAATGGCAAAAATCCACAAAGGAGTACAGAAGGGGAAGTCAGTAGGAAAAAAACAAAACAAAACAAAACATTTGAAAAGACAATATAAATTCCCCCAGGGCTGCAAGTCAGAGAAGAGTTTAGGAATTAATTGTCAGAAGAAAGACAGCTGCCAGTGCTTTGTGACATTTCTTTCAAGGACAAGAACATCAGCTCTGTCAGCTGCAAAATGGGCAACTTGTGCATGCTGTCCCTCTTCTTTACTTCATCTTTGAGCCTGTAGGCTGGGATGTGAATAGGGGGTGACATTTCTGCCTGCCTGTGCTTCCCTCATCTCCTCTCTTCTTCACTTATATGCACTTGCTGTTGTGTCCTTTATAGGTGGCCTGCAGTTGGAGAAGCAGCGAGATGCACCAACTCATTCACCCTGTCTGCCAACCACTGCAAGAAGTCATTATGTTTGTGTGTGACCCGACGCAATTCTACCACAACAATTGCGCTGGAACAAACCTTAAAGCAATGTCTGCCTCTTGGTGGACAGAATTCACTTCTGTACCTATAAAAGTAGAAAATAAAAAATTGTATATAACCAGTAATCCTACACTGACAGGAGATTCCTATTAGTGGCAGCTACTTCCATACACAAAAATGGTTTTTTTGAATTTTTATTCTGCTCTTCCCTGTTATCAGTGTTTTCTTAGGGCTACCCCTAGATATGTTAATACTGGAATAGTGATGCATAGTTTTCAGTTGATGCAATGCTAATTTCTTTATATGATCTGTGATTTACTCTATTAAAACAATACTATGTCAATATACGAGCAATTCTTATATGTCAAAGATCTAAGGTACAAGGCCTATGTAGTATCTACATAAATAATACAAAAAAATTATAAAAAGCAATTGCCTTATGATCTTGTTCTGACAACTCACAAAAATCAATACAGTTCTTTTGCCATGTACTAGCTTCTTCCTAATAGGTATCACCTCTATCCCTTACTATGTCTTGTCACATTGTCATACTCCATTCCACTGTCCCTTGGTCACACAGGCAATGACAATCAAAAGTTCTTCATTTCATTTTGAAAATCTTTGGCATCAAAACTAGAAATCTGACTAACTGAATGCTACCAGTTGAGAATACTGTTCCTCTGTGTATTGGGTTTGCATGGCAATGTTTTGGTAGTGGAGGGGGTTACAGCTTCTAGAAGCTGCTAGAAGCTCCTCTCATGTCTGACAGAGCCAATGCCAACCGGCTCCCAGATGGACCTGCCGCTGGCCAAGGGCGAGCAAGGTGGCCCCTGCCGCGGGCCAAGGGCGAGCCTATCAGCAATGGCGGTAGCACCTCTGGGGTAACAGAGTTAAGAAGGGGGAAAATAACCAAACAGCAACTGCAGCAGGACAGCAGAGTGAGAATATGTGAGAGAAACACCCCTGCAGACCCCCCAGTGAGTGCAGCAGGAGGAGGAGGTGCTGCAGGACCGGAGCAGAGATTACACGCCAGCCCGTGGTGCAGCCCACGGTGAGGCCGGCTGTCCCCCGGCAGCCCATGGAGGCCCACGCTGGAGCAGATCCCCACCTGCAGCCCGGGGAGGACCCCACGCCAGAGCAAGTGGTTGCCCACAGGAGGTCGGGACTCCTTGGGAAACTTACGCTGGAGCAGGCTCCCGGCAGGGCCTGTGGCCCCATGGAGAGAGAAGCCCAGGCTGGAGCAGGTCTGCTCGCCAGGCATGTGACCCCACAGGTGACCTAGGCTGGAGCTGTCTGTGCCTGAAGGGCTGCACCCTGGGGAAGGGACCCACGCTGGAGCAGTTAGTGGAGAACTGCAGCCCTTGGGAAAGACCCATGTTGGAGAAGCCCATGGAGGACTGTCTCCCGTGGGAGGGACCCCACGCTGGAGCAGGGGCAGAGGTTGAGGCGTCCTCCCCCTTCGGAGGAACGAGCAGCAGAGACAACATGTGGTGCACTGTCCACAACCTCCATTCCCCATCCCCGGGGAGGGAGGAGGTATAGAAAATTGTGGGTAAGTTAAGCCCGGAAAGAAGGGAAGGGTGGAGGAAGGTGGTTTTAAGATTTGGTTTTATTTCTCATCACCCTACTCTGATTTGGTTGGTAATAAATTAAACTAATTTTCCCCAAGTCAGGTCTGTTTTGCCCGTGATGGTGATTGCTGATCGCAATGATCACCGTGACGGTGATCTCCCTGTCCTTGTCTCAACTCACGAGCCTTTCGTTATATTTTCTCTCCTCTGTCCAGCTGAGGAGGGGAGTGACAGAGAGGCTTTGCTGGGCACCTGGCGTCTAGCCAGGATCAACCTACCACATTGACAGTTGATAGCAAAGAAAGATACCATGGTTTTCTTGGTTTTGTGCTAACATTCATATATTATTTAGGTGGCTGATAGAGTAGGGCAACTTCTTTACAGTCCAGTCACAAAGCTGGAGTAAACTATTTACACTTAGTATACTTCTGCTAGAGAAAAGGAGTATCAAAATGTCTCAAAAATGCACAGTACCAAATTAGAACAACCTAGTAGGAGTAAAAAGACCTTTAATCAGCAGCTCTATGATGGTCAGTATTCATTTAGTCAGCACTTGATCTGATTCACAAGTTTGTGGCAAATACCTCAGGACTCATTAAAAGCACCAAGTAGGTTTGAAGATTCTTTCTCCATAGAACTAACAACATGTCAATTTTGGCGGGCAAAGGCTGGGTTGTTTATGCATTTCTGGTATTTAAATTTCTTCTAATTCCTTCTCAGCGCATGACATTATAAAACTTTCAGCTCTTAGGTAGTTCCAAACTTGCAGGCTCCTTTCCAAATGAAAAATTAACCAGCAGCAGATTATGGTAAATAACATGTCCAATTTCTATATTGCCAAGCCAAGTAGCAGAACTATTAGCACACCATTTTTGGGAACGCTGCTGTCTTTTAGCTACCATCTGGGGGTAACATTTCTCTCCCTCCCTCCCTCCCTTCCTCCCTCCCTTTCCCAATCTCCTTCTCCCCTCCCTCTTTCTCCATCTCTCTCCCTCTTTCTCCGCTTCTCATGCATACATGCACACACAGCGTCAACTGCTATTTATACAGCCAGAATAATCTTAACATACACAGCACTGAGTAACAGGAGAAAGGTGTCAAAACAAAAAGTCCTTGCCCTGGAAATCTGACAATACAATAGCAGAGTATAGTACAGACTCATAGTAAACAGGCACTGAATAACAATTGGTCATTGTAGCCAAACTGTTTTATGCTGGGAATAAAGCTATCCCATACAAAATACAGATAAGCAATTAATACAGAAGTATGATAAGTAGACCAATCATTGCTGTACTATATTAACAGTTGAAAAAAAAATCTGTAGTTTTTCTTCTATTTATCTGTAAGCTGATATTTATTCTTTTTTGATGTTAGTCTTACTAAACACACTATTTACCGGCTTTACTGATTAAATTGGTGTCTCGCAAAGCATTAAATGTGTGTTGCTATTTCAAAAGAACATTGTCACCTGCTTTGCTCAGTGGAAATCAACCAAAACAAGTAGTTAGGAACATTATATGTGATTTACTGAACAGAAAGAAAACACAAAAAACACGCAAGTGAAGTTTTCCTGAGATAACTGCATTGGTCTAATTGGTCCCTGACACTCACAGGGATGTTCTAGAGCCTCATGGTGCCACACGGACCAGCTCTGGCACTTCTCTCACCTCTCAGGTGAGCCAAATGGACTCATGAACCTCACATAAAGCAATTTGCCTCTCTTGTCAGGTTAACATCCCGACAGTTTAGCAAGATGAGTCAATTCACTGAGTAGTCAAATGAGCATCAAAATCACTGCAAGGGAAAAAACCAGCATGGAGCTTGATGTCAGAAGGCAGCTGACAGTGTACATGAAAGAGAAATGAGAGGCCTTTGACAGCTGTGATTTGTTAGATCAACTCTGCCATCTTGTGAAGCCTCACTGGTAATTAGGACAAGAAAAATTACATGAAATAGAGAGGCATATCCTTTAATCTTTCCACAGGTCATCTTATAATTTTAGGTTATGTGTCATCCTGACAGAGAAAGCATTACATTCCTGGAAGACAAATGTGTCCCATTGTGTTTAGTTCTTCAAAGAGAATTAAAAGTTGTTTTCAGATGTAAAAACAAAATGTATTTCCGAAGCTAATGTGATGATAAAATCTGGAACACATAAATAGAAAAACAAAAACTCTGGAATTCTGTTTGGAAAACTGTTAGCATCCCTCTCCGCCTTTTGTTTGTTTCGCTGTCTGCTTCCTCCTCAGGTTTGTCTGTGTGCTGTTGTCTGGTTGACTGAAGTGATGGAAAATGCTGTGGGTAGGAGGATAGGGAATAATCTCCCTTACCGATGTCAGTTCCAAGCAGCTCCAGCAAATGAAGATCCTGCAAGAATCCTCCTCCCAATGAAACTTGTACAGTTTCTTCAACTGCTTTTTGTGGGGTTCATGAAACAAAAGCATTTGTTTGTTTGTTTGTTTATTGCCTCTGCATCTGAGTGATGATATAACTGTTTTTTTAATTATGGCAGTCCCAACATACATGAACACTAAATATTAACCGAGACTAAAACTATGACATCTTTGTAGGTCAGATAAGCTCTTACCCACCACAGCATTAAGCAGAACAGGAAAGATTATGAAACCACAGTTCCACAAATCTAACCATGACCATGTTTTACTTGCTAAATAGAATATGATATTCCTGACAGTACATATTTTATATAGAAATTGCAGAAACTTCACAATTCAAATTTCCATTTCAATAAGCCCAATATCCATACATATTTCCATTTATTCAGATTACGTCATTTCTAGTTGCTTCCAAGGTCTGCATAAGGCTTCGATAGGTTTAAAGGAACACAGTTATTAGAATTATTGAAAAATTTCTATGCAAAAGATTAAGACATTGGAGACAAACTGAGACAGAAAGCCTAATCCAAAATCAATCTGAATTCTGCTGAAAATGTCCAGGTTCTATTGCACGTTAGCAAGACTCTATCTCCTTGCACAACTGCAGCTTCCCTGATTAATTTCTTTTTACTTTTTTGTCACTTTCTTATTATGTTCTTTTTTTAAAAACCTTTCTACTTTTTCTCCAAAGCTCAAATATTTAAGAATAAAAAAAATTAAAATTAAAAGCTAAGGAAATAAAAAGTGAGCTTCCTCCTTCTTCTGCCCAGGCTGCTGGAGATTTTAGGTCAGAAAGGAATTTAAACCACCCATAACAATAAAATTTTACATAATGCAGAAAGCTTGGCTTCCAGCATGATGATCCTCTGGCATTCTGCCAGAAACACTGTACATCTAATTTCTTGATCTTCTGGAGAGTTAAACAGTGCTTTTTTGTCCTGTGTTACCCACTTAGTATACACACTATACATACAAAATGCATCCCAAATTCTGAATCTTCTCTGGAGCATGAGTTTTCTTGTAGGGATTCAGCATTTTCTGACTATCCAGAAACTCCTCACAAACACTTTATTAACATGCTATTAAACAATCCCTTTTTATCTGCCTAGAGCCTGTAGTCATCTAGAGCTGCTTTTCAGAGCAGTTCAGATGTGCTGAGCCACATGCTCCAGAAAAATGCAAGCCTGGTTGCAATGCTCATCCATACCCACTTACACAACTCTCGAGGCTCCTGCTGTGGAGTTTTCTATCACTGTCAGCTGTGCAGAGCTTAGCCTGAAGTCTTCTACTTCTGGGTTTTTCACACTGAAGGTATACATTCACAAATGCTGTCCTGATGACAGCATTTCCCACACCTGCATCATTTCCAGAAGCTAAAGTATCATTAAGGACTGTGCATTGTAACAGTAGTCACGGTTTCTCTGCATCACCTTTGACCTATTATCTGTCTCTACTCACACACACACAGTTGCAATTTTTTCTCTTTCAGGTAATTTTAAATAGAGGAAAAGAAATGGCATGAATAGGAAGGTATTCTCTTTAGCTATGAAGAGACACATAAAAAAATCACGCAAAGGAGAAAAAAAAATATTTTGAGAATATGAACATATGAACATGAGAAAGGCTTTTATTCCCATACCAATATAGGTATATGTAAGATGTTTTGTACACTAGAAGAGCTGCCATTGCAATTTAAAAAAATGCATTTAGGATAACAATAATCTTAAAGACTTTCAGGAGTACCTACAATAAAGTTAGAAACAAGATGCTGGAGGGAATTGTTCTTTCAGAGATCACTTGTGGAAAAAATGGTAATGCATACAGTGAAGGACAACTTTCAAAGTGGGATGATTTCAAGACTATGCAACCTTGACAGTGTCCCTCTTTACTGAAAACTAAATTAAGTACATTTTCACGCTATTTGTCACACAAAATAGTAAGCAATGAAATGATTGATACAATCACATCTATTAAAAAATAAAAGCTCAGCCATCATACAGCTGTGAGTGAATGCCTACAGTAACAGCAAATTGATCATATTACATGGGTTAAGCTATCTTTTTGACCATCAAGAGCAATTGTATTACTCCTGATTCAGACACATATTAACACGTACTGGAAAAACACCTGCAGAATTCAAATGCATGATACATTTGCAAAATAAAAGTGTTTATTATATTGAAATAGAAAGAAGTAGACAACACTGCCGGAAAAACTAAAGGTATTCATCATACCTTTGAGATCTGTGTGTATTATAAAGGAATTAGAAGCAATGAGGTGACAAATTTTTTTTAGAACTATACTTGGAAACGTAAAAAATACCATTGCCAAGGTCAAAAGCAAATGATCCATGCAGCTAACAGCTAACACACACCCTTCTCTGCAGCCAGTAGTAAGCAGAGAGAGGTATTTATAGCATTCAGAGATATCTCTCTGATACACATACACCTTTTTCCATTTGCCTGTGGACACAGTTTCACGAGACGGCTTCAGAAGTATTAATGGCTCATTGCCGCTGAAACAGGGAAAGTTCAGATACTCTCTTTTACTTCCTCTCTTCTTCATGCTTTTGAAAGGTGATTTTGGAGCATTTTTGTCAAACAGAAAGCTAATCCCTTTCACTGTAACAGAAGAAAACCAGCCTGTCTTCTTCTGTTACAGTGGGGTGCAAGGGAAGAAAAAAGAAACCTTACATTGTGGTAGTGTTTAAAATTTGCTTACTGTGCTATCAGGTGAGCACAAGCTGGGATCAGGAGAAGGAGATAGATGGTGAGGAGTACGGAGGGTGGGGAAGGATATTAGCACCTTCCGTTGCAGTAGCTTGGAAATCAGCCAAACCCAGAGATGCCTTGTTTGAAATAAAAAAAAGTACTCATTAGCAGCTGGTTCTAGCGAGGTCTCCATCGACACAATGCTAGAGTTAGTCTTGAACTTGGCAGTCAAGCAGTATGCCTCAACCATTCTGCCCCTAACTATTGCCAAACCATCTGTTAAACACTTTATTCTATTCTCAGAGGAAGTTGTAATGCAATTGAGTTTCCAGCAGTTTCTGGAAAGGTTACTTCTTCCTCTTGTAGGCATTCTTTTCACTATGCAAGGAGTTAGATGCTTGTATTCTTCCTTTTCTAGTTCTTTGCTTGCTTTCCTATTAGTGACAGATAATCCTAAAATTAACTACCTCTTCCCATTCTTTGTCACCTACTGTTGCAGAATGGCTGAGGGAGCACGGTTATGGCTCCATGCAGGAGCTTTGTTCTACCAATCTGGACATAAAGCCAGACTAGGCCGCGATGGAAAATTCCGAGTTGTGCTGACAAGAAAGAAAGGAGGATCATACTGACCTTGTACTGTGTAGATAAGGGAGTACTGTATGAGAAAAACAGGATGGAACCCGGACCCAAGCACGAAAAACAGTAACCGCAAGTAGGAGGAGTACGATGAGGTATCCCTTAGAGCTAAGCCAATGATTATAAGACAAGTATATAGCTAAACCAATGATTGTAAGACAAGTTTGTGTAAGATAGAACTTTATGTTATAAATATGGGAAAGTTTCACAATAAAGTGAAGCTGGCTTTATCACTCACATTGAGTCGACTGCTTGGCTTCCCTCGCTCGTCGCAACCTACACTTACCACACTTACCACTAGGCACCTAAATTAATGACCTCCTTCCTCTAGATTCTGCATGCTGGGGCGTCTTCTGTTCTCCAAGTCCCTTATATGTAGGACTTCATTTCCCAACATCATACTCCATTCATGCTTTGGTGCCTTCATTTGTCCCCAAAACTTAGTGGCATGGCAGATCTCAAACCATCAGTCTTCTTATGGCTAAATTTCTCACCTATCTTGATTACTTTCTGGTTCCTCTCCATGACTCAGCATCCTTCTCAAAGAACTGCATAGGCTGATTTTCCATGTTGTTACTAGACAGTACCAGAGTTGCTAGAGGCCATCATGACCTCCTGCATTTCTGGGCAAATCATAACAGCACTCTTTAGGCAGAAAATTAGGAAGGGCTATTTCTTGGACTGCCTGGGTATGCAACTGTTTTAATGGACTACTAACTGCAGGGTCACATTTTAAAATATTTATGGTAACTGCTGTCATTAACACGAATCCGAACTGCTTATGATATCTGAACACAGATCGCCTTTGTAAATTTAGACTGACTGCAGTCATGCACTGCTGTCTTCAAGGTGCAAAATAAACTGGTAGAGTCAGTTTTCTAGCCTGGGTCAATACATTCACACAGTTAACTAATAAATTGTATTTTAAAACTGATTTACTGTGAAAGTGTTAAATTTGGTGTATTTTTAACCTTGAGCTGAGTCAGTCACTCTTTTTATTATCAGAATAGAAAAAATATCTAATAATTCTTTAGCTTTTGAAAAATATTTTTCTTCTCTTTACATACCAAAATTCTCTTAATATTTTCCTAATATTTTTATTTTCTAAATATACTTAAAATCAGAAATTTGTGATTTTTTTTTTAAAAACCTACAGTTTTCTATCTTTTTATACTATGTTAGAGATGAACCTATTTACAAAAAAATCTTGCCAACTGACAAGGACACACAATGCTTCTAACCCTTTATATACACATTAATTTAGCTTCATTTGTTATAATTGTATTACAAGTGTTTTTTTCCCAATGGTAGGTGTTACAAGCAATGAGTTAAACACATTTCTATAAACAATCATCATGTTTCTTGAAATTTAATTTCATTTAATTGAATGCTGTTTTCTAGATGTAGCAATACAATCCATCTAGTCTACCTACTGTCCACATCCTCTTGCCTCAAACAACAGCTTTACATAAATTATGTTTAATTCATAAATTTGTCATGCTGTAAACAAAACAATTAAAACTTATTATTTCATAATGTAGTACACTGTATTAGTCAGCCCTAAGACCATGGAAAGAAGACAGAGCTAACATATGCTTCTAACAGAACAGCTTCCTCCCACCTCTCATGCCCCTGCTCACTGTTTTGGTACTTATTTAGTAAAGCACATGATTCATTTAAAGCCTAGGAGTCATTTGCATTTAAATTATATGCCTAAAAAATATTAAGCATTTGCTCATGTGTTCTATGAATACAGAATCTAATTTAGTACTTGCATATAAGAAAGTTAACTTTTGCGGTCAAACAACTAAAAAAAAAACCCAATTCAAATTACACAGTCAAAGGGTAAGAAAAGTGTCCATGTCTATTCGAAATCATGGGCAAAAACAGATTCCGATGGAGATTTATCAACTGCTTAATGACAGAGTGTATTTGTAGCCGTTCATTTTCCAGTCATTCAAAATGGCTGTACTCAAAATGGTTGACAAGAACATCCATTTCACAAGAAGATCCATCAAAATGAATGCAAAGCTTGAATTATCAGTATTTGCTCTTTCCTAGAGGCCATTGTCTCTCAAAAGCCAAATGTATCCTCAGAACAGTGGCTGTCCCTCTGTCTATTACAGTTCATAGGCTTTACTCTGTATTTAGTAACATGTAACTATGAAGTATTCACACTCTCAAGTGTAAATCAATATCTTTTCAGATTATTAACTGAAAGAAAAAGTCTCTCTAGATTAATGAAATGTATACATAGAGAATGGATACTTCATAACTCCTCCTCCCAGTACCTTCCAGAGTCACAGAGATTTCTATGAAGAAGATGGTAACACTGAAACATGTGCTAAGCTTTTTCTCCTCACAGAGGAAATTGCTGTTTGTTTGTGGTTTGGGGGTTTTTGTTGTTAAAATATTCACTTTTCTAACAAACTCTTGCTTAATATTATCAAGAACTGACCTATTAATTTACTAATTTTTTTGAACTGAGTGAATCATCAAGACAAAACCACAAAATATATCTCCAAACCTCTATTCCTATCTCCTTAAGATATTGAATCGACATACAAAGATACAGCTGCAATTAGTGTTAATATTTTGCTTTATAACATCTAGAATAAATTTTTGAAATGAGCAATGACTAGAAATCAGTGTCTGACTGACCAACGAGCTGTTTCAAATGAGTCTCCATGCCAGTCATATGCACTAATGGTTAAAAAGATTATGTTTGAAGTCTTCCTTTCCTCTTTATAGCACTGCTTTCTGTGAGTCTGTTCCCACTAAGTTTTCATGAACTATCAATAGCAAAGCATGCTATGCCCGGATGAGAGTAAAGCTGAGCTGAGGACTGACACAGCAGTAGTCACTGTCCTCCACAAGGGTAAAGCAGCATGGATTGTCTATGATTCTGCACTGCAGCTGGCATGAGTGAAGAGCAAGAGGGATTTTATAATAAAGCAGAAAAAAACCCTCTCTATTCTCATACATTATAACAGCAATCTGGCTGTGTTTTTATACGCTTCTTTTTATTTGGTATATCTGGCCATGAATTCCACATGACAGCAGTATAGGTGAAACATATCACAATATACCCATAGCTATCATGAAGACAACTGTAGCTCAGGGCCAGTGATACGAATTCTGCTCATATGTACCCTCTGTTAAAAAATGCTTTGTAACTCATGTTTTGGTTGTACAACCAAAACATGGCAGCTTCTCTGCTAATCCATTTTATCTTGTTGTGGGAGTGGATTACTGCCCATCAGCAGACAGATGATAGGCAGTAACGTAGATAAAATCAACAAATCATACGCACAGATGCTTGTCAGAAAGTCCATTTGCTTGCTTTCTTCTCACTCGTTACATCTATTAAATCACTGTGTCATCCATCATAATATTTCCTTTTCAGGAAGCAAGGGTATTGCATTTTTCTGTACTTCATTTCACTGGAAATGCATTTCTAAGTTTCTGTAAGATTCCCAGCAGTTTTGCAAACAAGAAAGGATGATATAATATAAAAGTACACAGGATGCAAAAACTATGTATGTACCAAGCATCTGTTTTCATTTTGATCATAAGTAAGCCCATGCAAAATTATATTTTAATATATAAAGAAGGCAAGTACTTCTGTTACTAGTTTAGCTGACAGAATTAAAAAAAAAGTATGGGAACTGCTGGCTTAGCAAGGATAACCAATGAGGTGTTGAAATAAAAACTGCATTTTCTCAGTTTGATTTGTAAAGCTATTAACCACTCACAGTGCTCATGAATTCATTATACTTACAGGCAACATTCTCCAGTGAATCATCTTTTGATGTATTTAGGCAAAATAAGGAAATCACAAATTATGTAATGTGATATAATTAGGTAACAGAGAGCATACAAGCAATTAAAAGGTTCAAAATAACTGCAGTCGGAGCAATTTTTAAATACTTTATTCTGGATTTATGAAAACTTTTTTGCTTTAAAATTAGTCTCTGTGAATTCAAACCAGGTAGGTTGATCAATAAAGATTGATCAAAAAAAGGTTCAAAAGCAACACTTACCACAAAACTGAAATCTAAAGAAAAAATGCTGTCCAAAGTTCAAAATTAAAGATCACTCCTGTAGTTTTGCTTAGTAGTTTACTGTGACTCATTCTCAATATAAAGACTTCTACCAATTCCAGGTGCAGGACCATTAGTAACTGACCCATGGCTAAAGGGAGCTGCCCATAAAGCAGATACAGAGAGTAGTAACAGAGCTCGTGGTCAGATAAAGATCAGGACCAGATGGTTGGTACAGGGAATGATGAATCCAGGTGAGAGAAGGAGTTAAGGGAATCTTAGTAGATAAGGTGTTGTTTAATGATTATCTAGATTGATGTATAGTTCAAGGAATTGAATTAGATGTTGTTAATGATTTATTAACTATTGTACAAATTAATTGAAGCAAGAAGTCTTGTGGCTCCTCACAAAGGACAGTTTCTGATAAGAGCCAGGAATTTGTCTTGAGAACCAGTTGAAACCGACCCTGCAGTTCGAGCAAGAGCCAAGGAGAAACTGAGTCTGCGCGAGAATGAGAGGTTACTAGCGGTGACGAAGAGGAACCACCAGCCTTCTCAGCCTTCATCTCTGCGACACTCCCCCCTCCCCCCCCCTCCGCTCCCGGCGACCACCACGAGGAGGCACTGCGCCACCGCAATCGGGAGGGGCCAGGCGCAACCGCAATCGGGAGGAGTCCATGGAAATGACTTCTTGGAACTAATTTCAATACGAAGTGGGGATAGGTCATCCATATGCACAGGCGTGTTGGGAAATCTTATGTATATGTAACACTTAACTGTATAAGTTTGAAGCAGGTTGTCACGTTGGGGGGCGCACGGTTTTGGTGGGACTACCCCCTGTGTCGCCTCGTGCCAAATGAACATACCTACTTTACAGTCTTACAGATTTTTCCGCACGTCACAGGCTCAAAAGCAAAAGCAGACCTACTACTATTGCTGCACTCTGATACTTGTTGCTTCTCCTGATGTCACCTGCACTACCAACAACTGGAGGTTAATTTGGCACAATTTGGGAAATCCAGGCATCTAGGTGCAGCTGGAGTTACTCAGAGCTTCTTCCTGAGAAAGGAAAGGATTTCTACCCTTAGAGCTGTTCACTTCTGGTTGGTCAGAAGTAAAAATACTAAGATTGCTCTGCTAACGTGCGGAAGATTGTGTTATCTTGAATATACTGAAAACAAATAATGTTTTTCATTTCAGTCTGTAGCTTACAGTCACTCTTAAAAAAAAAACTAAATTCAAGAGACAATAAAACTGCTTGATCTTCGTTTTAATGATAGTTGAGCAGACCCACTCTACATCTAACTGAAAAGTACATCTGTATAAAAAGCTGCAAATTACTACATGAAGTACAAGTATTCATAAGTAAGTAACCTGAAATGCTTTTTTCTTCAGTAGCTGAAAAAAACTGTTAAGTAATTAGGAACCATATTATTGCAATAGCTTATGACAATTAATTAATTAGGCATTGCATTGATTTTATGATTGCTTAAAAGAAGTAATTTTATCCAAACCTTTAACAAACTGCATTGTTGTCTAATAACATACATTAAAAACAGTAACATTTTTCTGATTACCTAAGACATCTAACAGACTTTGTCTATCCACTTTTTAAACCATTTGTCAATGGCTTGTTTACAGGATGAAATTAGCTCCCTATTTGTTAAAGACTCCTTGATTTAACTTTGCAAAAAATGTAAACACAACTCTGAAAATATGTAAACATTTGACGCAGTGTACACTAGACTTTTAACTACACTTGTACAAGAAGATTATTAGAATCGGGGTTAAAAAAACCTGTAACTGTGGGCACCATAAAAATTCTCCCACATTCAAAAATTTTACAACAGAATCTTATTAATTTTTATGAACTTCCAAATTCAGTTTTGGGAATCTCACTACAAGAAAGGCATTGAGGTGCTGGAGCGTGTCCAGAGAACGGCAACGAAGCTGGTACAGGGCCTGGAGCACAAGTCTGATGGCGAGTGACTGAGGTAGCTGGGGTTGTTTAGCCTGGAGAAAAGGAGTCTGAGGGGAGACCTGATCGCTCTCTACAACTACCTGAAAGGAGGTTGTAGTGGGGGGGGTGTGTCAGTCCTTCCTCCCAAGTAACGAGTGATAGGACAAGATGAAATGGCATCAAGTTGTGCCACAGGAGGTTTGGATTGGTTATTAGGAAAAATTTATTCACCAAAAGGGTTACCAAGCATTGGAACAGGCTGCCCAGGGAAGTGATGGAGTCACCATCCATGGAGGTATTTAAAAGGCATGTAGACGTGGCACTTAGAGACATGGTTTACGGTGGACTTGACAGCGCTAGGTTAATGGTTGGACTCAATGATCTTAAAGGTCTTTTCCAACCTAAATGATTCTATGAATCTATGAACAACACTATTTAAAAAGAGAAAGTAAAGATGTGCAATTATAACATGCAAAGCTAACCGTTATCTTGAACTCTGTAACAGGACTACCTCCTGCCATCCAGAAATTAAGATTAATTAAGTTATCAGCAGGACTCTTGTACTTCAAACCTCCTAGAAGATAAGCCATAAGCTATGTCCCCGCACAGCTTTAATTATGATCATTGCTTGAAATGCAACCAGCTCTCTGTTTTTTTCCTCTGCAGTGGTATCACCCTACTACTCTGTTGTAAAATAAAAAAAATACAATCGGTATGTTATCATTAGACACTCCCCTCTCATAATTTTTAATTTTCCATTTGCTAAAGCCTCAAGATGTCTTTTTTTGTGTCAGCTGTTACTGTTCCAGAGCTGAATCTATCCTTTTTGCTTTCCAATCTAATTGATTTCCCTTATATTACCACAGCCAAAATAATCAGTTGCATCCTATAATTTCCCAGCAGAAAATCTCCCCTTGCAGTCAAACACATGTGAAAACTACTGATGATCAAGAAGTATTTGACATGCCATTTCATTTTAACTTCATTCCATAGGCATCTCATTAGCAAAAGAAAATCCAACATGTGAATTAACTTGTGCTAGTAATGCTTCTACAATTGTATCTATACATTGCTTTTAAACTTTGAGATATTTCAGTAAGTCTCTGGGGTCCAACATACACACAAAATCAAAAAACAATTTCATGATCATGAATAGTCATTGCTATCACCAGTACTGAAATCACTCAAATAGATCTTGTGGGGCAGTAATTTTCTGATAATAAATATTAATTACTAAATCTTTATTTTAATTTCACCATGCTTCTTGGGACATATCCACCATCATTACTGGTAATTATATAACTTGGAGTTAGGCTTGTATTGCCATTTACACTAATCTTTTTATTCTGGAAAACAGATTTGTCTTCTCAGAAAATAAGTATCTGGTTTGTACCATTTCTACCCTTGATCTTAGGACACCAAACAGCCATTTGCAGGAGTCAAATGCTGGATATTTTGGTACTACTGTGCTTCTTATTTTCAAGTAAGGCAATTAAGATGATTTAGTACTCTCAAGGCATGTCAGGTGAACATTTGGGGTTAAAAAAAGACCATATACAATCATATGCTAAGTCATAGCAGGTACACAGAGCTGATGTGATATAGATTTTACAATAAAAATCCGTAACTAAAGCCCTTGCATGTTTTAGTTTAGACTTTTTAATACTAAAAGCAACTAACAGGTAATACAGTTTAGATTATAGTTTGAATATATTGTAGAGTCTAAAATGCTTGAGGAAAACCAATTTATATACAACTTATAAGAAATGCAAAATCCTAGCAGAAATGTGTAAATCATAAGAGTAGACATGAAAGGCCTTTAGCTTAGTTCAAAAAACAAAATAGAACAAAGGAGAATTTATTTTTTTTTCTGAAATACATAATACTGGTTCTCTACTGAGGCAGCTACCAGTGTAGAAGAGATTAATAATCTATTCTTGATACATTCATTACTTTCCTACCTGGGGCTACCACTTACCTTCTCACAAAAGAAAGACCACAACAATTAATGCAAAAAATGTGACTAATCAGTGCAACATTATAGTTTCACAAATTCGATTGTGACCATGGGAGTATTTGCGATTAGCTTCTTTGGCCTGATCCAAGGCACATCAACCCATGATCATCAAAGTTTACAGGATACCAGGTTAAAATATTTGTGTAACTGGGATGCAATCAGTTGAGCTGGTAAAAATATTTCAACTACATTTCTATTGTTAAAGGAAAAATATTTCATGGGCAGACAAAATTAACAACTTCATGGTCAACAAAACTTTAACAAAAATGATAACATTTTTCAAAGTAAAACAAAATTGTTTCAAGTTATCATTTCATTATTTTGGACTTTGAAAAGACCACTTAGGACCAATATGCAATTCTATAATTAAAATTTAAATTGGTATATCTTTTCCTCCTTCAAAAGACTGAAAATTTTCACAGTCTCAAAGCAAAATAATGATTTTTTTTTCCTCTAAATATCTATTTTCTCTACATTCTCTATTGAGTTCCTTTCCTTCACAGAAATGTTACACTCCTGCATACATTTGCTGTTAGGGTTGATGATATCATCCTGTCCATTTAAGGTTAATTAATATTAAAAATTACTTTTTTGGGAGAAGAAGAGAAGAGTAGCAAGTGCAACTTGCATGAGTTTAGGTTCATC
>NW_009612327.1:29932-34989 GCF_000690535.1 Cariama cristata
TCTTTCCATAACCACAATTTTGCAACTGTATTTATTGAGGTGGAAGGTCTAGTAAATGAATGCCTTAGTAGTCCGCCCCCACCCCCAAATTACTAAGCAAAAGAAGCTGATTGTTCTGCAATTATCTCTTTAGAAAATTATTGAAAGTATTGAAATTGTTCAACTACCACAATTTTTGGAGTACTCTTCAGGTACCTTTGTCCTTACCCATTGTGCCTGAAAGCCTAAACTCTTAAATTTAGAGGCTAAAATCTGAGTGCAGAATAAACATTGTGAAAAATAATTAATTCAAACAGCAAACTAAGAACTATGCTAATCCGTGTTCAGACAAGCCTGATGTACTGAGTTACACTTTATCATCTACATTTTTTAAGGTAACCATTTAACAGAATATTTCGGGTTTTGGAGATGGGAGGGTAAAGAAGGGAAGGAAGATTTAAGGCCTTAATTGCCTCTTAAAATGAACATGCCATGAACTCCAATAGTACACACTTCCTCTGGGGTTAAAATAGGTCTATTATAAGCAAAACCTTTTATTACATTCAGTCAGATGTCTTCAGAAATTAGTTATGAGATGAACTGTCTTCACATGTAATAGTCATGCATTTCCCCCTACTTTATACAGTGGTACCTCTGCAAGAAAAAAATTAATTACAGCAAATAGTTTTAATTCAAGGGGAATAATTAAAGGCAGTGTGGGGGAGTGAAAGGAAGATGATGCCATTTTCTAGTTAACTGGAGCATTTAAAGATTCACTAGCCTATTCTTTGAGCTTAATTAAATCTATTAAAATTGGTTGTGAAGCTAATATATTCAAGCTGCAAAACGTGATTAAGATTTTGTGGCTTTTAAACATAAACATTTTCAGATTTCTTCACTTCCACGAAGTAACTTAAATTTGTGATCTGGGCAAAAAGGAAGAAGAATTTGGAGTTCATTCCAAATGCCAGCACTGTCAATAACTTTCCATTGTGCTCAGAATCTATTTATGGTAGAAAGAAAAACTCCAAAGCTACAGAAAACAACCTACATCCTTTACTTAGGAGATTGCCAGCCATAAAAACTTCGATAGTAACTACAGCACCTGCTAGACAGGTCTTTTGACCGGTGATTATCTTCCAGCTTTTCTGTTGCCTGATTTTACTTGAACTGAATCCAACACTGTATTCATCTGTGACCTCCTACCCTGATTTGTCAGCAAGACCATTGTGGCCTTAGAAGGTTTGCTCCCTAAACAAAGAAATATTTTGTTTATTAAGTAGAGCTCTGAATCCCACCTCTATGATATCTAATAAAAGGACATCTAAGAGGTTGTTCTCAGAGGCATTACATAATTTAAAGCAGAGGTATCCATTGTAGATACACTTTTAAGTGAAATAGATAAATGGTTCATCCAGTCTAGAGTCCATTATGAAGTCACAAAACCATAGCCTCCAAGAGAAAGTATAAAGAGACTTTAAATAAAAGCTTCTCATTGATATTTCAGAATTACAGATCAACTGAAAACATCTGCTAAAACAACATTGTTAAAAAAAAATCTGACTAAAAACATCTGATATGAAGTTGACACTCATTTCTGCATTAATGTCCTAGTTGATATCTGCCACATATTGTTTTCTCTTCACTAAGAAGTGTAATGCAACTTGCCAAAATGATGGTGATTTTAGTCTAATGTTAATTAAACATTTTGAATTATTTTTTGGATATGAATATTACAGTACAATTTTTGACAACCACAATACATTCTATACCAATTGCTTATTCACATAGGACCAGACTTAGGTCACTCTTGTACACATCATATTGCTGTGTTCCAGCAGAAAATAGGGTTTATCTATGGAGAAAAGTCCATGAGTTATCTTTGGGCTTTTGTAACCTGAGCAATAGGTGTCTGGCAGAACATGGAGAGATACTTCCTATTATGATTTGCCATGTGCTTCAGTACATTGCTGAAAAATACAACGAGATGTAGCTGCTTATGGCTTGAATGGGCATTCTCTTCGTTGGGTTAAAACCTGGCTGTACGGCCAGGCTCAAAGAGTGGTGGTGAATGTAGTTAAATCCAGTTGGCAGCCGTTCACAAGTGGTGTTCCCCAGGGGTCGGTATTGAGGCCAGTTCTGTTTAATATATTTACCAATGATCTGTACGAGGGGATTGACTGCACACTCAGTAAGTCCGCAGATGAGACCAAGTTGGGCAGGAGTGTTGATCTGCTTGAGGGTGGAAGGCTCTACAGAGGGATCTATGATTCTATAAGCACACATAAGAGTGTGTATAGGTACAGAAATATGCATATTAACCTGGCAAGTTTGCTAAGTCTCATGTACCATAAAGTAATCATTTTTGGGGATGATGTTACATTGCCATATGGGGAGAATTTCTGGTTTTGGGCTAAACCAAAATCTGTATTCTGGCTTACTTTGCATTACTGATTTCATGCCACTGATGACATTTTAAACCACATCTATTAGTTTTACTGTTTCAAATTATTGTCTGGATTTAAAATTTGAGTTTGAGACTGATATCAACACAGTTTAATTTAATATTCTTGGAAATGACAGAATTTTAACACTTAGAATTAAATAATTCTTGGTTGGTTACTGTGTAATTATAGCTCAGCTGTACCACAAGCACTTTGGCCTAAGTCAACATCTATATCACTAATGTTAATCTAAAAATCTTGTTTCCCTAAATGCTACAAACCATTTTCCATCCAGATCCATCCACTTGAATGAATTATAAGCTTAAGTTTATTTCAGTAGCATTTGTCATGGGTTATTTCTTTTTGTAAACTAACAAGAACATGGAAGTACAGTATGTCATCAATAGTTCAGAACTCTTTTTAGAATGGAAGTTTTAAATTGATGGAGAAAGAAATGATATCTTGAGAAGTTTTAGGAACCATAAATAAAGAAACATTTCCATATCATCTACTAAAATTCAGTACAGTTTATTCACTTGGCCAGTAGATTTATTTTCTACAGGAGACAAAAGAATGGATCTTTTCCTTTTTCTTCTTCTTCTTTTTAGGTTAATAAATAAGGGCGTTGTTAATGTCAGTGCATTACAGGTCTTCTGCACTTGGCAAAGAGTGCTTTAAAGCATTTTGTGTGTGAAATTCTACATCATCTTCAAAGAGATATGACTCAAATGCCAGGCTCTTACCAAAAATCATAGTGGCTTTGCACAGATTTTGTTAATTCTGAGATTTTCTCTGCCATGTGCCTTGAGAGCAAGGATTGAAATACTGGGTTTTCCTTCCCTAGAGAGATACAGTGGTGTTTTGTGACAGAGCTCACCAAAATAATCTCCTTAAGATCCGGATTTGGACACTAAGTCCAGATTTGAATCCGCATTGCTTTTCAAGTTCATCAAAATGTCCCACATTTTATTTTTATTTGGATTCTAGTACAACTGTCTATGATGTTTCATAAAACATAAATTGTCTGTCTAGTATGAGATTTAAAGAAAACCAATACACCCATGACAAACACTGTCTCTACTCCAAGGAAAAAAAAAAAAAAATCGTTTGGTAACTCTGGATTATTCCTAATGCCTTATTAAGAAAAAAAGAAAAGCTGATCAATGTATTTTATAAGGCATTAACCTTACATTAAAAATTTGCCCATCTGATTGCAAACTTTGCAGAACCAGCCAAATCCTGTGCACTTACGATTTAGAGATAAATTTTATGAATTATTTGTCACATGTTCTCCTCAGCTTCTAGTCATAGTTCTTATGTCTGTAGCATTTCCAAGAAATCTCTCTGTACATACAGTCACTTCCAAGAGTTCAGTACCAAAAAACTGAAACCATTTTAAGCAAACTGCAAATTTTGGATGAGGTTACTAAAACAGCTTTTATTTAGGGAAGAACTTTAATACACAAAGTTCGTTGCTTCTGAAAACCAGCTCTTTAAACTTAATCCTCAAATGTTCCATATTTTACATAGACCATACGATATGGCAATAATAGGTATAATATTATTTATTGTGGTTGATGGATAATAAGACTACTGTTCAAATTTCCAAACAGTTATCTGTGAAATCATGCTACCTTTCTACTATAACTGATTGTCAGAGCCTGATATTTGTATCGCTGTGGAACTGTTATCTAGAAAGGTTCAGTCAATGCTCCTATAATGAGATAATGCCTCTGGCATTGCATGTACAAAAATGGTGACTCTTGGAATATAAACCTGCTTTTGAGCTCAACAGCAAGTATCTTGAAAAAAATCCACAACAGTTTAAATATATATGTTAAAAAGTGTATGTTTTAAATCCACTGAAGGCAGACTGACTTCTGTGAAACAGATCATGAGTAAGTCACATTTGATACTTTCTCCATAAGCCTCTGTTTCCCTCTTGGACTTTACTCCAGGTATCTTCCAAGAGGTCTTTACATGTAATCAGGTCTGTTAGCAACATCTTAGAAACACATGGGGAAAAAAAATTAAGCCATTCATGTTGCACTTCATTAGATTAATAAACTCATATTTTCCTGATCATGAGTTTCATGCCTTCAGTTGTCATAGATTCTGACTAATCAATGCAATGATCAGGCATACTTTGTTAATTTGTAAAGCAGAGACAGAGCTGACAACTGATTTATACGTTTAAGTTAGGCTGTCCTTAAAGCAGAATCACTTGGGTCATGGAATGACAAATCAGAAGATCCAGAGATGATAGCAATTCTTTGTGTCTTCACAGTGCATCCTTTTCTAAGCCTACGTTAGCGCTTGCAGACATTCCTATAAAGCACTGAGAATGCAATGAGGACATACGCTTTATGTTTAATCTGCAGTACTGCTGTTCCTGCTAAAAACATAAGTGTGATTAACAGTGATACCGTGGAAATTTCTCCTTGATTGAAGATGGATTGACTTTAAGATTTAGCACTAGACATCAGAAAAAAAAAAAAAAAGTAGGAACTACTGACCCTTTACTCTTGGCACAAATCCATACTATACCAAGCTCAGCCAACAGGAAAGTCATAAATATTTATACTGGGGGAAGGGCTACATGGGACATAGACAATGCAATAAATACCAGTGCTG
>NW_009612328.1:0-2880 GCF_000690535.1 Cariama cristata
TCACTTCGAGAAGGAAATTATCATCAACATTTCCAGGAACCTCCTGGATTGCTTATGCCCTGCTCTGTTGTCCCTCCAAAAGATATTGAGGTGGCTGAATTCCCCCATGAGGACCAGGGCTTTTGAATGTGCCGCTGCTCCTATCTGTCTATAAAGGGCTCATCCACTCAGTCTTCCTGGTAACAGATTCCCACTATAATGCCACTGGTCCCTGCCCTCCCTTTAATCCTGACCCATAAGCTCACAGTTGGCTCCTCATCCATCCCTAGGCAGAGCTCCATGCCCTCCAGCTGGTCGTTGGCATAGAGGGTGACACCCCCTCCTTGTCTTCCCTGCCTGTCCTTCTGAAAAAGCCTGTATCCTTCCATTCCAACACTCCAGTTGTAGGAGCCATCCCACCACGTCTCCATGATGCCAACAAGATCATAGCCCTGCAGGCGTGTGCACATCTCTAACTCATCTTGTGTATTCCCCATGCTATGAGCGTTTGTATAGAGGCATTTAAGTTGGGCCCCCGACGAAGCTGACTTGCTGGAGTGGCCGGAATTCCTTTATGCTGCTCTTCAGGTGCTCTCATGATGACCTGTGATCCCTCTCCAGGCTCTGGGCATCTATTGCTGGCTCTGGCATCAAACTGGTAGGAGTGGGATGGACTGAGGTTCCCCTTCCCCAGCAATTTTAGTTTAAAGCCCTTTCCATCAGCTTGGCAAGCCTTTGACCGTTTTATTTACACTAAAACAAGCACTCTACATCCTCACTGACTTTACTGAAACTTGCCAGAGTAAGCTTTGATTTATATTTATATTTTAATGAAGTTAATCAGATATTGTCATGTGGGCATTACTGTAGCAGGAAAGCAAAAAGACATTCTGTCATGTTCCCAAAATCGCCTCCTATACCATACACTAATACAGCACTCAACCTGCTATTTTAGAGGTCTCCCTTGGTGGTGGGGAAAGTATTTGTAGGTGAAAGAAGGGTAAAGAAGATAAGGCTGGAACTCTTTTAGCCGTCATGAGTTACGCATTTTTGGAGGTGTCATGGAGGGGGTACCACTGCAGGGTTCAGGAATCAGATAAGAGCAAAGGTTTTGTGACATCTCTTGGAGCTCTCAGCTGTCACGTGAAATTTCTATGCAGATGTGTCCTGCATCAATCTTGAAAAGATAAAGTAAATTTACTTCCTATTCTAGGTAAAGGATCTGGAGCAACAATTTTTTCCCATCTCCTAGCAATTTGCTTTTTCAAATTTGTATTACCCCTGTTTTACTCTATCAACTGGGCTTTGCTGTGCTGTAGAACAAGTCTGTTTCCTCTAAACAGTCACTTTTCGATAATACTTCACAATTTATAATTTTGATGTTCATTTCTTAAAATAAATTGCAGTAGCTGGAGCCTGCAATTTCCATCCTAAGCTAACTCAGACTCTGCAGTCATTCTTAAATCCACCTAATTTTGAAATATATTCCCTGTCATAAAGCCGCAGCTGAGAAAAAATAATCCTGTGTAGTCAAATCACGCAGGTGTACAGTTGGACTTGATGATCTTTGAGGTCTCTTCCAACCATAATGATTCTATGATTCTATGATTTTATACACAAGGCTAAGGGTTAGGATTTTGGAAAGTTTTTAGTAGTTTCTAAACCACAGAAAACACAAATCAGTTTCCACATATTACATCTTTTTGTGTCTGACTTTTATGAGATGATAATGTGATGATGCCCAGTGACATGCTTTCACAGTTTCTGGCTGACACATAGATTTGCAAGGACCTGCAACTAAGTAAGACTTAGTTAATGCCAGATATAGCTGATAATAGTGATAATGTACTTGCTAGCACTTCTGGGCAAGATATGGTGCCTTGCCATAAAAACTGGTGCCTTTGTATACATATAAATTATTTAGAACTACCACCAAACTAGCACTTAGTGCTCCTTTCTCTTCCCTGCCATGCTGTTCTTTTCCTCCACGTGATGCACCAGTCTGACCTCCTGCCTGTGCCTTCCTGTGCTAACAAGAGCACTGAGTAAATCGGGGTAAAGATTTTGATGCCTGATACCCAAATTCAGAGGCTCAGGTTCTGGTGCAATTAAACCCTTGCTCCAGGAGAATGGCTCACATCTGACAGAGTTTTTTCTTGTCCAGAGGGTGTGCAGGATGGCAAAAGAACTTTCCTTGTTCATAAAACAGTTTCCTGTTCTTAAATAATTTTTGTTAAATTGCTGTTAAATATTTCATTAATGTAGCACAACTGAAATGATGATATGGAAGTTTTAATGGATTCCTCATTTTGTGTACTCTGGTCAGCGATTCACATTTATTTAAACCTGTGATGTATCACATACAAATGGCCATTAACAGTCTTACCCTAAGTGCAGAATTTTCTCTATTTTTTGAGACTGTTACAATAATATATTCTAGTGATATGAGGATTGAAGGATTCCTTGAGTACTATAATCAGGCTAATGTATAGTGTTATACAAATACTTAATTCACTGAACTAGTCCCCAGTTATCAAGCATTTCAATTTCAAGATTCCACTTATGGTACATAAAGCATTATAGCTTGGACCCTTCTCACATTGGTAGTACTTTGGATTTGTATACTCCTCCTCATACGCTGCATAACTTTAATGCAAGATTTCTCTGCTATGATCAACAGTCTAAACATGAGGCTTCTCGGGTAAAGAATCTACATTTTTCCCTCTGATAAGAGAATTAAACTGCAAGGATTCATTGACATTAGCGAATAAGGTCAGTAGCAGAATTTGTCCTTTTATCTAAGAACTTTTAAAAGCTGGAAATCTTTGTGAATTTAATCTGAGAGCAAAAGTATTAACCAAGTTCTTACCTATTTTATTTTCATAAGGAATCTGGGCTTTG
>NW_009612329.1:0-12888 GCF_000690535.1 Cariama cristata
CTCGTCCCCAAGCCTAAACCATATTGCAGTTATTTTCACTTGCTTTGAAATTTGAACCTGCCTAGTCTTTTTTCCACCTCCATAGGAGACAGAAGACAATTGTGTCTCCTTCATAAAGGAGAAGTCATAACATCTTGCCATTCCAGATGGATGCATGGTGGCGATCTTCAAGATGTTGCACAGTAGTGATTTAACTGTCTCCCTTGGCACGTTATTGCAGTGCTTTGCTGTTGCTCCTTAGAGCTTTTCCCAATGCCTAATAAACTACTTTTGCTGTAATTTAAGCACCCTGCTCATTATTTGTACACAGAGAGGGAATAGTTTAATCCTCCATATCTTTGCACTTA
The DNA here is from genome assembly GCF_000690535.1 of Cariama cristata. Taxonomy (NCBI): domain Eukaryota; kingdom Metazoa; phylum Chordata; class Aves; order Cariamiformes; family Cariamidae; genus Cariama; species Cariama cristata. The sequence goes on from NW_009612329.1 coordinate 348, forward strand.
CCTGAAAACTGTAGTGCTGTGGCCTGAATTATCTTTGTCTCTAGACAAATTCAGCATTAATTCCTGCAACTTTTCCTCATAGGACATTTTCTACAAGTGATAGTTTTCAACAGTCTGTTCTGGTCCCCTCTATTTAGTTCTTATATTATCTACTCCTATGGGACATGGGCAACAACTAAAGCCCTATAAGAACAGAGGAGGAGAAATAATTCAGATGTCTTCTAAACAGCATTCCAGCTTGTAAACAGTCTTTGCCTTTCTCAACAGCACAACATGGTAGGTTCCTATTCAATTCATTATCCACTGTGAAACTCAATCCCTCTGCACGAGGACAATCAACCAGCCAGTTATTCCTGCTTACAGGCTCGGGGAGGTGAAGCAAGAGGCTGAACAGAGCAGTTCATGAAATTAGTTCTACACCAGATTTAAACTGCACATACACAGATTGTTTGTCAAAACCATTTCGAAAGTTTGCCCAACAGAAAGAAAAGATTTGCTCCCTGTCTTAACCTACTGAATAGTTTTTGCCTGATCATACCAGAAATTACATCTGAGTGAACAGAAATGAAATTTTCACCCCAAAACATTTCTTGAACTATGATCACATGAAAAGGTGCCACATGAGTAAAAGTCATTTTACACTTGCAGCATAGCAATCACACCTGTTCCCTCAAACTACTAATGAAAGCAGCTTTTAAAGTACTGGCCTTTTTGAAAATGAATATTTGGCGAGTTAGTCAAGACAAGAATTTCACAGTAGCTGCATAACATGTTATAAAGTTCTCTTGATAGCTGCATGAGCAATGGACAGCAGTACAGCAATTTCTCAATCTGTATCCGTATTATTCATTCTCCTTTCTTATGGTACTAACTCCAGTGGTGCCAATACAGCCATTTGCATGGTTACAGCTTGAACTCACCGAAACTCAGGTAGGTACAAAAATACAGGTTTGGTTTTTTTTAAGTCAGTTTGATTTCACAGTCCAGATGCTAGACACAGCAGCATGAGTCACACTAGCACAACTGAAGACCTAGAAAGGAGAGATTGGCAGTAACAAAGGTCAATATTACTGCCAAACCCTGTGTAACATCAAACCACAGCAAGACACTGGCATCAGTGACAGATGTTTCCACCACTGCCTTACAGCTCAGCAGCTCACCAGCAGTGGTGGCAGCACTGTTTGTGGGGCTGGGCTATGAATTAGGAATACAAAACTGAATCAATTTACGTTCAAAATATCCTTCTCCTTAGTTTTAGTAATATTCAGTAATTCTGTAGAAGGGAGAAGGAGGGATGTTTAGGGATTTATTTTTAAAACAAAGATTGTTCCAGTGATACCATTTTTCATTGCAGCCCTGTGGCTGTATCAGCATAATTGAAGGCTGGTAACCTGTGGCTCCATGATGGAAACCAACTGTCGAGAGAAGGAACACCTGGAAGGCCCACAGCTACCCAAGGCACCTCATGGTGCCGCAGCCCAGTGCTGGAGTGTGCCATCTCCAGACCTGCTGAGCTCAGCAGTGCCTCCACATGAGCTGGCATGACAACCTTGCAGGAGGCAAACCACCATATTAGTTTGAACAACCTTTAAAGTCAAAGTACAGACGACAGCTTTTAGATCTGATTTCATACAACAAAGTCTCAACTTTAATGGAAGAGTACAAGATATAACAAAGAACAGACATTAGACTAACTCAAAAAACAATCTGCCTCTGTCCTGAACACCATCGCTACATTAGCATTGCCTGTTTTAACATCAGCTTGGCCTGAGTATTCCTTCACAAGTCACAATTGTTGTTGGTAATATCTGATGTTGCTTTCTAATATCTTGCCTGAACTCTATTTCACTGGAGTGCGCTTGGTTTACTGTCCCCATGTCACTACATTTAGGGACACGTTTACACTGGTGTCCTACTGCTTTCCACTGACACATTCCTAGCATTATCATCTCTTAAAACTTTAGCTTTCAAGCATTAATCCAAGATTAGCAGTTATTTTACCCATAACAATAATCTATGATACAAAATTTGGTCTCAGATCAGCTTAAATCAGTCAGGCAGAGAATATTCTGAATGTATTTTCAGCAACACTGATTAGGCTGAAAATTTCACTAGGAGGAAATAAAGTCTGAAGAAAAAAACCCACACAAAATCAAGCTTACTAATTAATGGCAAATAAGTATTTATCTGCAACTGTGTCCTTAATGTCAATCTGTTAGTCTTCAAAATATAAAACAGTTATTGTTTATATTTTGGCAATACTCAGTCCTAATGAGCATCAAGAAATCAGTATTCAAGACGTTATACAAGCACAGACAAACCTACTTTGAACTGTGGCACAGAGCAAAAAAAGGATTCAAGATACAACGATGTGAGACAAGAAAACATTTCAGTGGTCTGAAAAGGTCCAGACTGTTTGCTCACTGTGTGTCCTAACCTCTCAGTAGGAACAGAGTAGAAAAGAAACGAAAAAGGGACTGTGGCAAAGAACTCAAGGAAATGTACAGCAAGCGCAGGAAAAGGGAAATGCATGGATTCTATACATTACGATGTACTAGACGCAGTTTCTAGATTATCCCTCTTAGCACTGCTCTGCTTAGACAGTTCGTACATATTGTTTTCCAGAAACCACAGCTTCATTTTAAGATATCTATAAGTATGGGGTACTCAAAGCACACTTCCATAGACTAAAAGAGCAGGTGCATGTTCTAAGGAATATACAGTATGCTTCAATATTCTTGATTTTTGTATGAGTGAAGTAGAAAATAGAGAAAGCATTCACATATGGGTCCTTGTAACTGAATATGTAGTAATAAAAAGAAATACACATTTTTCTTGGAAAAATGAGTGTTGTCAATATGAATTCAGAAACAGACTAAGGTGTAGTGTAATTATTGATACTAAACCTTCAGGAGGAGACCTGTGAAGTCTGCAGAGTCCCTGACTACAGACGGATTTTACCTGTGAAAGAAAATATACTTGCATGTGCTCTGCCAACATATTGGACATCCATCATCGGCATTTAGACTTTTCTGAATGAAACATGTATCACTTCCTTCTCCAGAATCAGTAGACTGCAATGAAGCAAGTTCATCAAGAACACTCAGAGAAGCTTACAGATCAGTTTAGAAGTGAACCAGATCTGAGATCCAGAGGACTAGCTTCCCTGTAAAATCCTACATGTTGAGCTTCCTGAAAAGTAGCATGCAGTCTCAGCTCTGGTGGCATATAACATCTACAGACTTTCAGCATTTGGCACAAACTCCAGGTAAGCTCTGCCAACCAGCGTTTTTGAAAGATACACCCTGGAAATATGTTCTTTATTTCTTATCTGACAGCACACTGCATCATACTTTCCATTAAGTCTGATGAAAAAAAAAGAGTTTATAAGAACTTATCTGTGCTTCATATTTTCGAAAGTGATGCTTTAACATTTTTAAATGAAAACCCAGTTTAATGGAAAATTCACTGGTTGAAAAAAAATAATCTCTAGCTACTTCAAGAGAAAAAAGTATCACCCTCTGCATGCCTTGAAATAAGTTCTGTTGATCTTTAAGTACACACTTTTATAATTGTTGCACTTTTTAGCCTTTGAAACAGGGAATGCAGTTAGCTTTCTCTGAAACTACACAATTTGCAATAGCAACTGACAGAAGTCACACAATGCTCTAAGCTCACCATCTACTTCCTTTCTACTATGATTAAACTCCTCAAGCATTCAAGGTGGAACGGAATCTTTCCTAAGAAGAAAATGTGAGAGATCATTACATCTATGCTGTTCGTATGACACTGTTCCAGTCAGCATGGGATCCAGTGGAAAGTTGAAGACTGACTGGATCTCTGAAACAGACCTCGAAGGTTGTTCATTAGCAGTACATGTTATTATTATATTTAAGAGGATATTCCATTCCTTGTGTACTGTGCCTACCATGGCTGTGTCTGGCAGCTACAAGGGCAATTATTGGGGTCGCTGTCATTTGCAGGACATCATTTTCCCTTGTCTCCTGGAGTGTCTCTGTATGTTTATTTCAATAAGAGTCATCTAGGATGGAAGTAAACAGCATTTTTTGGTTTATGTAGTGAAAACAGCAATTATAAGAACGAAACTGTTATAAATCAAAGGGTTTAGTAGCAAAGCAGCAGCTGGGGAGATATGCATATGCACACATACAAATATTCAATTCCAAATACAGAAAGGTGGTTCTTCAGCAAGTGAGTAAAACATTGAGCTGTATTGAACCGATCAGCAGGAGTTGATATCAAATTCATCTGAATAGGAGTTTTATGCAAATTGGAGATACAGAAAATATTAAAATAAAAGTGTTGGAGTGAAAATACATTTTGCTTAATTATACTGAGATGCTTTTGTAACAAAAAAATTATTTTTTTTCCAGTTTACTCTTAAAGCATGGAGTGCAAAGACATAAGGGAGAAACATTCTAAAAAGATTCTTTTTCTAGCACAAAAAACCCAACAGGGATCTTTATTTCTTCCTATTTTATAGGCACATATGAGGACAGATCTTGACAAACATCCCAAACGAATTTGATCAAGTGTACTAGAGCAAAGGGACACTGCATGGTACAAACGTATTGCATTGACCAGCACAGGTATCCTTTTTTGTCTTGTTTTTCAATCAACTGCAGAAACTATGTTAACTCGAAAATGCTGCCCAAGCCTGTCAGATGTCACCCAGAGGAGAAAAGGACTGTAGCCTTTTGTTTAGTCAAACAATTGAATTCTGAGATAAATATCAGTGAGACAGGCTTTGGCAATTTATCCCTTGCATGCTCGTATTGTACTAGAAACTCTGCTGAAAATTAGGTAAAAGCTACAAAACCCCTCTGCACATGGTTTCATCTTTGCACTGATAATAGTTATTAACTCCTCAGGCTATGCAGCATCTGACAGAGCAATGCTCACCATTGCCTTGCTGCCTTATATATTCAATACATGCTTCATAAGGTAACATCTGCTACACCCCGTGGATATACCTACGTGCATTTATATGAGGTTTTAAGATATAAAACCCGGCTTGAAAATGCAATTAATTTACCACTTAAAGCACAAGTACATCTCATCATTTCAATCCTCCTCCTGAGTGCAGCCCCTAAATACTTTTCTTTAGATAGAGAGACAGGAAGGAAAAAAAAAAAAATCTCACATGGATCAATGCAAATGTATCTGTTTCTTCAGTCAGAAAGGATTATAAAGTGTTTTTAAGTACATTGGTTATTTAATATTTCAATGATTTTTGATTTTTATTTTTGCAGTATAAACTAGTCAGGAAATCCCTTACTTTCACACCAAAGCCTAGATTTTGCCTATTTCTAGGCACTTGCATAGATACTGCTATACAAAAATCCCTATTTTTTCCTATGCAGTTTTTCCTGGATGTATCTAAGGTTACAACCCAATTGAAAGACCACTAGGAGGAAGAGCAGTGTAATTACAAGAAGAGGAAATGTTTTCACATACCAAACACGTGAGATACTTCATCTTGCCCTTGTTTGGTTACCCTGGATGTGCTAAGTTCACATTCAATCCTGTATGTCAAAATAATAATTTTTAAGAAATATCCACTTCACACACACCACATCATTATCGATTCTTGAATATTCACCGAGTCATTTTACAGCTCACCATGTTTCATGGTTGTGCAGGCAGTGGTAAGTTCAGATAATGGAGAATATACTGAGGCATACACCTCCTGGCAGTGAACAGTTACTGTTTAAAAATAAGCCATAAAGCAGAAAAATAAGTGTACTGTTTAGAATAAACATTGTTTCATGCTTTTCTTATTCTGTCATTTCACCTTGAAAACAGTTTCCAAAAGTATTTCCAAAAGCAGTGTGAAAGACTAAAATGCTGTAAAACTGTCCAGTAAGCTGAGGGCCAATTGTGTTCATCACCTCTTACCCAACGTGTTACATCTGTCTACTCAGTTTACATTGCACACTGAATAGCAGCTACTTTGGAAGGTGATGCAGTGAGGAAAGGTACAGACAGCAAATACAAACTAAGGAAGCTGAAGAGCTGTAGGAGGAAAAGAATCTTAAGGATATTTCATGAAGCAGGCAGCTTTCTGCTCTCCATTTTGCTACAAGTACACACAGACACACACACAAAGAAATGAGGAAGATGGACACATCTGGCCAACAAGTTCTAGTTGAAGCCAGACACAGAGTCATAATTACAAGGACTGGACACCCACACATCTGAAGAACTTTTTCAGTTGTCATAGTAAAACATTATTTTGATCTGGATTTTAAAAACATTCTTCCATCACTAAATTCTAGAATACTATTGGATTCCCTACAGGTTTGGATGTTATACTGGGGCTAGACATATTCTTAAAAATGGGCACAGGAAAGCAAACCAGTGGAATATCTGATGTTGAATTTTGCCTTCATAGTTTTCACAAACTTTTAAAGTTACTCTTATGAACTAACTCGTTCTTTTACCTTTTGCAGCTTTCCTCAACTACCAAACATCTTGCATTAGAAATTGTATATTAAAAAGTCTGAAGAACAGTAGTGTTTTCAACATTACATCATAATATATTGAAAATGTATTACTTTTATAATCAAAGTCTTCCTTATGTTCTAGATATTTCTTGAGCTAGATCAAAACTAGCAAATTGAAAAATCTAGAAGTTCTATATGGTTATATAAATGAACCTTAAGGAAATTTCAGTTTATTCAATGAATAACATGTAATTTTTTTTTCCTGCCCATTAACAATATTACCAAACTATAGAAAGAAAAAAAAAATAAAAAGTCTTTCTTCTACACAGTGCTATCATATCAATCTTGTTTCCAGAGCGTTATAGAGCTGTTGTGTTTTCTTCTTTCTTCCACATAAGGAGAAAGGAGCACTGGAGAAAGCTTCCTTGCTTGCCTGCACATCTTGGACAGAACACTCAGCAGCTCTGCAAGTGCCGATGGCATCGAGTTGCCTATGGATTTCTCTGTTTACCAAAGCACCTGTGGGACAAGACTGCAACTGCACGGAGCATTCTCCTCATCCAGTGAAAACAACTGAAATTCATCCTAGGGCTGGGAGGTGGAGGGGAACAAAAACATCACAACACTAAAACCCAACAAACAGAAAACTCCCACTCTATACTGTTAATTTCACCAACAATTATTTGATCTTTAACGCTTTAAGCTCACAACTGCCAACAGTGTTAGCACTGCTTCAGTCAGCTTCTCCTGAGACATACATGGTCTCCACACAAAACTAAAAAAGACCTTATCTTGGACCAAAAACCCAGAAGAGAAACAGTTGGTTTTTTTTTTAAAACATACACATAGTGGTGCAGGAGAACACCATAAAACTCTCTCAGCCAGAGCTGAGGCTCCCCCAAGAGCCCTAAAAGCTTACATCAGAAGGATTTTGGTGCCTGGATCTTGAGAAGATGAATTCTTAAGGTTTCAGTTTTCACAGCTCCCAGTCAGCTTGCCAGACAGGCTGTTAAGAAATCAGCCAACCCATGCTTTCTCTCATCGTGCTAAGAGACTGCCAAGTCAGGCAGGGAAATAAGCCAACAGCAAACCAGAGCTACCATCATGATTTCCATAGAACATCTACATTTCTAATCATTATAACAAACATTTTTGCAATTAAAAAACATTGATAGAAAATATTTCACCTGGCCAAATCAAATAACAGAGCTCGGCATTACCTTTTTTAAAATGTGAATGTCAGTTACAATAATGTTAGGAAATATAAGATCAGCTCTACATTTATTTCAGTTTATACAGGCTCAGATCCTCCCACTTTTCCCACTGGCTCAGCCAGAAGGCAAATCCCATGCAGAAGCCTTCTGCAGTTGTTTCCATCATTCAAAAACAAACAAGAGAGCATCCCCAGATCCACATCAGAACACTCCTCTATTGTCAGAGCATTGTAGTATAATAAAAAGTGATGCAATGCGTAAATGCACGCACCTTGTAGATTAAAATTGGAGAACCTGAATTTGTCAGATTACTGATGTCTAGCTAGTTTTCTAAACAACTAGAAAAATACAGCGTGATCCACAAACTCAAAAAAGTCATTAACTATTAGCATTTTTCACCTCCTGATGAAATTTTTTTAAAAAAAATTAAAAATATTGATTTTACAATGGAATTATTTAACAAAGAATTTATTCTGATGTTGCAGCCTTATCTGTTAATATCTATAGGATTCATTTAATATCTTGAAATAAATTGTTTCGAAACATTTTTATTAAAAAGGCTGATTAATAGAAGACTTCGCCTTTTTTTTCTAGGTAACAGTTACCATAGATGCATATTCCATGAACACTAAACTTTGTACCTTTTAAGAAGTTTAGAAGGTATGAAACACTGCAAAATTATACCATATCTTTAATATCCTTACAAACAATGTCTTCAAGTAAAAGTAATGGAATATAGGATGTCTACTTGAACCTACTCTTGGAATTCTTAAATATCAGGGCATGACATTTAAAAATTGCATGTCTTAATTTTTAAATTGCTAATGTAAATCTAGACTTCTGCATCATTGAAGAGTGTGCCTCAATTATAGCTTTATTTTACCATAACTCTTCATATTTACATTTCTGTTTATGAGAACGCAGCCATCAATTCTTTAAGTAAAGAGGTAACATTTATTAGAGTATCAACATTGTAGGTAGTTCCTATGATAGTCTGATAGTAGACATCTTAAGTTTAAATATTGTAGGAATGCAGGAAGGGACTACTGAGATCATGAGACTGAGATGTTATCAGCATTTGTTCAAAAGAGACCAATGCTTATTCCAAAAGGCCAGGAGCTTTACTCCCTGCAGTGCATATGCCGCTCCTTAAATTCTCTCATCAGCTGCAAATCTTGACAATTGGGAAACCAAACCACAAATACTTTGATGGTTTGCAAGGCAGCTATCATAAAGCCAAACACCAATGAAAATTTTTCTAGTATGGAGTCACAGTGCAAGCAAACAGGCTGAAATAAGACGTATGAATTCAACTGTCACCTACAGTCTTCCTTTTCCCATTAGAAGAATGCTTCTTATAAGTCAGTGTAAGGAATTTATGCACTTGAAAACAGAACAGTGGCAAAAAGGTATTATTTATAAATCACATGAAGCAATATTTCAGGAATGAAACAATGCACTTAATACCAGCTGCCTGAAAGTAAAACCAGACAAGGATCACTTTGACTGTAGTTACTCATATGATTCATTATAAGAGTAACTTTCAAAATCTTACTATGTATTCTGGATTCCTGGACAGCTAGTCCAAGGAGGACCATGCCTTGGAAGAACAAACCCACAAAGATAGTAACTATGCAATATTTAGGAAATACAATGCCTTTTTTCAGTATACTAGGTTGTTTTTCTGAATGGAATGATTTCATTGCCAAGTCTTGTATTGTTATAGTTATTTTAAATACATTTAACTTCAATGGTGGTAATGCAATTCAGAACTGGTTTTTAGACATCAGTCCTGTATACACCTGTAGGCACACAACTGATCCTGTTACTATCTATCCAGCCATGTCTCATTTCCACGTGCAGAAGCACAAGGAAGTACAGATATGAAGATGTGAACAGGGCCGACACTTGACTATTGGAACCCATCTCCATGATCACATTCATCACTAATGTAACAAACATGCTACATTAACTTAGCATACATTAGCATTAGTTCAGAGCTTTCATCACTTAGATGGAGATTTAAATTATTGCCTGTCTTCTTTCTACTTCAATAAATGCGAAGGCACCTGCCTGCCTTTCTCTGGAGAGGAGGAAGATATAAACATGTTCAGCTTTTCTAATCCTACACACTATGCAGCAGCAAGGGTTTACCTTAAAAGTTATCCAAGAGGTAATAAGTGGTAGCAAATTTATGAAATACAAATAGCTTGGCTTATACGCTTCCATTTGCACTGAAGAGATGTTGCCATCTGAGGTTTCGACCAATATTATCTTTACCAATCTCTCTATTAGTCACTGCTGTCTTTGACAGAGAACTGTTATTCTCAATATTTATCCTATTTAAGTCCAAAATATCAAAATCAGTACACATGATGTCATCAACCAAGAAGTTTCCTCCAGTACTTTTTTTTTTTAACATACACTCAATATGTTCTGTAATTAAAGACTTCTAAAATTTTAAGATCCAAGCAATCCTAAAGTAGCCCTTACTTGTAGTAGCCTTACTAAACTTCACTAGTGATTACACTATTAATAACACCTAATAATTTGTAAACTGTGTCAGAGCAACATTTGTTGTGGGGTTTTTTTGTTTGGTTGGTTTGGTTTGATTTTTTTTTTTTTAACCAACAGCTCAACAAGAGGTTTGGAAATTTATATATGTGTATATATTATATGCATAGTTATAAAATACTGTACTAACTTCTTAGTAATGCATCACTTCATAATACGCCAAGAATTTCAAAAGAGCTAAAGAGATTAGAAAAACATTAAGAAGTTCCTTAACATAAGCTACTTGTAGAGTCACAGGTCATGTTTGCAGGCTTGGGTCATTCTGTCAGTACCTCAGAATTAATAGTTTAAAGGGGTTGTACAGGTGTCTCAAATGCAATTGTGCTTCACCTTCACCTGCCATTTTTATTCTTTCGGTGGCCATTCAGATGGTTGTGTTCAAAACTGACACTGTTAAACAAGTCATGAAATGGTCTGAGAATGGATGAGAGTCTTTGGTTCTGTTCATGGTGCATTATTTCTTATGCTGATGGATAGGAAGTAAAAAGAAAAAATGATTTTGAAAAGCACTTGAAAATTTTTAAGTACGCAAGTGAAGCCATTCTTCATGCATTAAAGCATTTGTCTTTTCCTGAGAGAGATTTTAGTGATGTATTATTCGACTTCTCTAGCTTTAGTACTAACAGTAAATCCAACATTATACATTGTTAACACAGTAATTACACTTTCCGCTTCATAAACCAGCACGTCATCATCTCGAGATCTGTGCCAGCTGGAGGGCCAGCTGACAGCACCGTCACCTGGGATCCAGCAGGAAGCTGAGCTCCAATTGCATGTCTTGCTCACATCACATTATACAAGCAAATAACAAATTTTGTCAAATCATTCACAGTGCCTTGTATTGAAAACAAATTTGGTCAATTAAAATATGACTATGAATGCTCATTCATTTAAAACAAGGAATGAATTATTCACCCTTTGAACATTCCTTTTTCCAGACTCTCTTTGTCTCTTCTCATCTAGAATGATTAAAAGTAGTTTCTACTCAAGTGAAGGAAGGCCTTGTATGTTGTTATTCTTCCGGTATTCCTGATAGAAAATAAGATTTTTCAAAAGGACCTGCATAACTTAAGAACAGAAGCAGCCACTTCTGAAATTGGAACAGGGGCACATAGGCTGGATTATATATTCTGGATTTTTTTTTTGTTAAAAATGCTATGACAGTATCTAGCCAAGAGTTGAACAAGCAGAAGCCACAGAACGTCTCTTATGATACTCTTGAACAATGCCATTGAAAATTTGTACCTTATCTAAAGCACATTGCAACATAGGAGGAATCATCTTCCTAATCACTGAAAAGAGTTGAATACACTAGTAATGATCTTGGAGCCAAAGTGTCTTTGTTCAAACATAACTATTTGCTCCTATACCTTAACAGTCACTGACCAGCTGTACTGAATAAGTACTGTCCGTACTTACAAAATATTTGTGCATAATGAATCTTTACCTCAGGCTTCTTCTAACTGATCAATACCAGTAAAATTACTCTTACCTTTTCCAGATTTACTGCAGACTAACTAATTATTTCCAGCATCCCAATAAATTCTGACCTCTTCCAAAAGCCTGCAGAACATCTCGGCTCAGACTGTGCAGCTTAATTAAACATCAAGAAATACTACCAGTTAAATACTTGTGAAAGCAAGATTTCAGAACCAGGCAGGTCAGAATCACATTACAAAGGGAGTTCTTTGCTGGGAAAGGAATAGTGAAATGTTAAACTGAGATGAACACAAACGAACTGCAGAGGCATGCTTTGTACAAATATACCACCCAGCAGAAACCAAGCGGTGGTAACAAGTTTTGTCTGCGTACCTGCAGCTTCATTAGGAATTTTGTGAGTACGGTGATATTGATCATGATTTACTGTTTCCCCTAGGGGTGAGAAATTAAAGGATGAAGATATCATCTTTTCCTCAGTGTCATTCACGTCATATGCAAACAATTTCTGGCTGAAGAGATTAACAACTTCTGTAGAACTCACTACAGAAGTTTCAAGTAAGGCAGCCTGCTGACTTCTTGCACTCCCCTCTGATTCTCAGTGAGACATCTTGGGTACAATTTCTTTTCCAGCCCTTGAGCAACCCAAGCCCTAAGACCGCAAGGCCAAGAAAGAGGTGAGACTGATTACTTATTCTCTTATATGCAACTGCTCTGCAACACAACACTTGCACAGTTTTCAAGGGAGAGTATTTCAACCTTTACCAAACTGTGTGAATAAGGTGCCTCCATAATGACTTTATTTCTTAGCATATGAATTTTCCTCCTCGGCATGCTACTGTGATTCAA